>NC_033624.1:364800-434295 GCF_001540865.1 Ananas comosus | reverse complement strand
TGTGTTTTTTAAGCATCTTCTAAGAAGCAACCAAACTTTCTTTTGTGTATTTAATTCTTGTTACTGAATTTCTTATCATGAGGAATTGGAAGTTAGAGGACAAATACATAATCTTCTAATTGAATTCTCTCTGGTCCCATCATTTTGCGGACTCAAAAAGTGACTTTTCCTAAGTGTTTGTTTGGTTTGATCTGAGATTCTGCAAAAGCACAGGTGAGTAGAGCTTTTTGAAGTAGCCATTTTAGCTTTGTATGCATTGAAAGTTCTAGGCATTTTTTCTGGCAAACGTTTATTTGCTATTCCTTGGAGTAGAGAAGCTCTTCTGGAAACCAGGACAAAAAGGGATCAAGCCCTAAACAATAGTAAGTTTTCAACTGGTAGCAATGTTACCGTTTAGCAGTTGATTTTCAATAGCATCTAGCTAGATGGAGCTCTTGCCTATTTGATGGCATATATTTAACCCCACTATTTTGGGCTTGTAACAGTTAATCTGATTTTAATTGTTGCTCATCTTTTTTACATGCACAGTAATTGTAGTTGTTTGCTGATTTCTGCTAAGGCCTATTTATTATTTGTCACATATCTTAAACCATGGCAATTCTTTGTTATCTTTCTAATTCTCCGCATTTGTCTCGTCATCTTGTTACTCAGCAACCAACCTGATGTTTTATCAACAAACTTTGTCACATTAAGAACATCCTAACTACTAGTATTTAATAAATCTCTTACCAAGAACTAATTTTTGGACTAAGAAATGATTAAATAGACTGCTTCTCCGTAAACTACTTTGAAGCTTACAATGCATATAAGGATTTCCTCTAATTTTACTGCATTTTGAAGTAGGTGAATATCTAAACAAATTGTGCCCGAACTATTTTAAGCAAAAAAAATTGAAGCAGCATTCTTTCCTTTTGTTTTCAAATCTAAATGAAACCATTACTTTATTAATCTTATTCATTTGTTGCAAGAGACCAACTAAGTACATAAACTAATAACTTAATGAGTGACTGAATGCAGTAGTGGTGGTTGGGGTATGAAGTGCTCCCAAAAGCTGCTTTCGCCACCTTTTTTGTGAGCTTTTTGCTTTGGTAAGATTCTCTCATTTGTATTCTTTCTGCTTTTAAGTTTTGTATATCATTGTGCAGCTTTTGCATCACCAAACATTCCCCACCTCAAATTTTAAGAAGCAGAAGAAAACCTGTAATGCCACATAGAAGGTTTATGAAAAGCTGAAACGTAAAGCACTTTTAACTTTCTCCAACTCTGCCAGCTTTTTCTTGTGCTGTTCTTCCTTCAGTTCTCTATGTTATCCATGCTCATATAAATATAGCTCATGTTAAGCTAATCATATTTCAATAATGAATGTAATCATATTTCATTTATTTCTTTCAATAATGAATAGATATCGTAAAGGCCTTTGTTTCCTTCTCAAGCGCTTTTTTTTTATTCCTTTTACTATAATCACACACATCAAGTATATGATGACACAATACTTATATAGTCTTCAAAACTTTATATCTCTTTGTTTTTAGTGCCCTACCTTTAGTTTCCTTCAAAGTTTTATGTGTTAATCCATGCTTTAGAGTAGTTGCTGTTGCATTTTTATTGAACTTGAGCTTCTTTGTTCAGCTAACCTTTTGCTATATTAAACGAAGGAGTTTCTTCTAAACTAAAAATGCAACCAATAAAAATACTGGACCATGACTGGTTTTGCGGCAGTGTGGTCCTTCCTTATTGCACTTTGGAGGGTGCATGATTTGGGTACAAAAGATCGAACCTTGTTTTGGAAAAAAAACAAAGGAACAAAAGAGAGATTAAAGGAGAGTGTTGCTGAAGTGGTCCTTTTGCTGAATGGCAGTTGCAGCAATTTCGAAATCTTCAAACTTTGTGGGCTTTGAGGGTAAAAGACACCCCATCTTTTCAGGAGTTGTTCTCAACCCCGAGCTCTCCCTGAGTTGCAGGAAGAGGATGGATGCAAGCCCAAGTTGTAAGTAATGTTGTCAGTGTTCAACTGATTTTGTGAACTGTATATACAGCCCATAATATAACAAGATAGCATAGGCAATTTGCATGCCCTATTCGGTCTAGCCATGGATTGTTGTGTAAAGCATCTCATGCATGCATGCTTGAGAAAGGCATGGATAAGAATGTGACTTGTTTTGATGTTTAAGTCACCTAGTTGATGTTGCTAGTTGATACATAATTATAAGGCGCGATGGGGATTTGAACCTCTTTGTCCTGGGCATTCAACTTTTGTCACATCTAGTGTAGATTATTTGGTACATGGAAAAAATCTGAAGTTTGTACTACAGCATAAAGCAGAAATAAGATATGGTAGTAAATTCGAGCTTCTAAAGAGAAGTCGTTTTGTTTTGATCTATTTTATAATAGCCTTGCTTAGAATACTGTTCTGTGAGCACAGAGGCAAGAGGTGAGCATTAAGCATATATACTAGTATCTTAATCTTCAGATGGTGCAATGGGCATAAATAGATCCTCCAATTATTAACTTTATGATTGCATAGATAGAGGATGACAACATTGTCTACAAACTTAAGGGGTCTATTTTTGACAAGATTCTAGATATAAAGTTGAATCTTCTTCATAGAAGAATATTTTGGATTTTGGATTTTGGATTTTGAGGGGAGAGAGAGAGAGAGAGAGAGAGAGAGTGGGGGGTAGGGGCCTAGGAGAATGCTTTGATTGAGAGTGAAAGGACAAGGATGGTGCATATGATCATGAGAGAAGCCCCATGTGGAGAAATGGGCAAATAGTATATCCTCAAACTCCTCCAAAACATATCAATCTATATACCCAATGTTGAGTAGTCCCAATCCCAAACCCAATCCCAATATTATTGAAGGAATATATTTTGTGAGCGCCCCAAAATGAGGGGTATTTGAGGTGAGGCTCAAATCAAAGGCCAACCACTCTTATTCTATTTTTCCCACATCGGCTTTTCAAAGAGATCCCACTAGACAAACAGAATATGTAAGAGGCCTAGCGTGAGAATCAAAGGAAATCCTCTTTTGAATGTAGAGAGAGAGAGAGAAAGAGAGAGAGAGAGAGAGGTGGAAGAGTGCTTTTGGAGTGTAGCTCGTGCACCGGCCCACGTAATCCCTGTAGGCCCTTTTGCCTCCATTGTCACAATTCATTCATTCGCCATTGCGCGTGAGAGAGAGAGAGAGAGAGAGAGAGAGAGAGAGAGAGAGAGGATATATGTTACCATACCTTAACGTACCAATTCGCTTTCTATATGCCTACCACTTTTTAAGTTCGCCCTTTTTTGTTTGTTGCCTCGAGAAATTATTCCTGGAGCTATGCAATATTCTTAGTGCAAGTGACAAGAAATTTAATAGTTGATACATAAAATTTTAAATTTAAAGACTAGTTACGTACATTTTAGCTAAATTTATTTTTAAAAAAAATAAACAAAACTGATAGCATACTAATATTTCTCTCTCAAAAAAAAAAAAAAAAAAAACTATTCCCAGAGCTGGTTCACCACAGCAACTCTACTACAAAAATATGGAGTCATCTGACCTTTATGCATCCCTCCTTTAAATTCTCTTTTTGTGAATAATGAGTACTGCTACAAAGTACAGACCCTTTTGCAAGTTATTTTTAGGGAAAACTTCAAAAACTCCCATGTGGTTTCGTAGTTTCTTACTTTACCCTCCTGTGATTTAAAGTGTATTAATTTGCCCTCCTGTGATTTCATTTTATCTTTTCGGTAGCTTTTCGTTAATTTTTTATTAAATTATGGCTAAATTACAGAAAACCCCCCTATAATAACCCGCTTTTTCACTTTCCCCCCCTGACATTTAAAAACCTACACTTTGCCCCCTGTAAAATCAAAAATGTGCACTTCACCCCCTACCGTTAGGGTTCCGTTAGGGTTCCGTTATAAAATAATTTTTTATGCCGAAAATACCCCTCCGCCATTGCTGCCGCCGCCTCCCCGCCCCGCATTATGCTCCCGTGGCCGTAATTCGCAGTGCCGGAGGCGAGCACGTCGCTCCGCGCGACGGGCCTCAGCGGCGCCGCACCGGGTTTCGCCGGGCCTCAGCGGCGCCGCACCGTGCCGTGCTCGTCGTGGAGGCCGCGGTGGGGATGATCGGGACGAAGCCCGTGCGGCGATGCTCGAGTTTGGAAGTGGCGGCGCCGGCGGAGTTGTGAGTGGCCTTCCTGCTCGACCCGAAGAAAAACTCGCCGGAGTGAGTTTGGCGACCCCACGAGGCCGACGGAGGAGAGTAAGGAGAGAAGATGGGGAAGAAGACGACAATGGCGAGGGATAAAATGGTCATTTTACACACCGTAACCCCCTTGTAAACATTTTTCATTTTACAGGGGGGCAAAGTGTAGGTTTTTAAATGTCAGGGGGGAAAGTGAAAAAGCGAGTTATTATAGGGGGGTTTTCTGTAATTTAGCCTTAAATTATATACAAAAAATTTTAGATACCCATCTAGATTTATCAAATATTCACTTTAGTACCCTTTAATTTTAACTTTATCACTGATTTAAGAAAAAAAAATAATAAAATTGATAAGAAAAGGAGAAAAAAGAAACCACGGGACCGGGGGGAGGGGGGGGATTTTAAACCACAGGGAGGCAAAGTGAGAAACTATAAAACCACAGGAAGAGTTTTTAAAGTTTTCCCTTATTTTTATATATATTATTAATACGCCAGTAAACTTCTATGATATTTTTAGGTGCGTCAAAAACCTCCACATTATAAGAGTCAATATAAGAGTCACAACATTTTCTACAATTAAAACAATCATTGATATGATGGTACATATCTTATGAATATTTATGATTAGTTTGCACACGCAGTTCATAGTACCACGTCACTGCTATAATTAGTTTGTGCACAGTTCAAAGCGTTGCACAAGCAATAAAATTATAAAGGGACATATTAATTACAGGGCTTATAGAAAAAACTGCAATTCACGGAACAAATGCTTACACTGTGGAAACTAATGCGGTGGACCAGGTCTAAACAATAAATTTTCTTAGGCGTTACTCACACATCTTTTGAGTTAAAGAAGCAATATTTCATGACGAATACTTAGGTGCTCTTATTAAATAATGTTTGTCCAATTATTCGGCCATCATTCTTTCTTATTTCCTTGCTCTCATTTTTTATAAAAAAATGGGCTTCTTAAAGTAGTAATAATAATAAATAAAAAGCCTAGATCTCTTTATCACACGCGCCCACAATCACACCAACGTATGCACTTTATACCTTTTGTTCCCAATAAACTATGCTTAGTATCTGGTTGTTGTTGATGAGGTGTCTGTGGCCCCTAGTATTCTAATAGAGGAAACTGAAGCTCAATCTTATGAAGAGTACTGCACTAATAGTTTATGTACCGTGTACCCAATTAATCATCTATCTTATGTAATCTAACCATAAACATCATCATTGATGTTCCATGATGCTGATGAAATCCTTTATTTAAATATTTGCTTTGATCACTCTTGATGAAATTAAGGGATTTGGGCTAAACTAAACTATCTTTTCGAATACAAGCTAGTGGCCACTTGGACAAACCTGCATATATATATATATAATCTCCCTTAAATGAAATAAACCACGATGACAAAACTATAGTCAATCTACTGATTATTACCATTCCTTGTTTATGATTGTTCACAAAGATTAATTTACCTTATTACTGAACAAATTGTGATATGTCAATAGTACATAACCTTTATCTTGTTCCATGACCATAGTTCTCCTTTCCTAGCAAGTATGCATTGTTGTATGTACATATTTTTGTATGAACATATATGTACCAGTGGCATGTTTAGTGTGTGGATAAAAATTTATAAAAGAGAACCTGGGATGTTTCTACCTACACACACGATTTTCCAACACGCGGTGATTATGATTATTCAAATGTATCTGATTTTCCGTACCTCGTACTGCTTTTATGATTACGCCTAATTAGAAGTGACTTAAAATTGCTGCAAACAATATTGATTACATTTAGTAAAGCAGTTCCTGCATTACTGTAGAAACTTTACCCAGGAACATTGACACATCATCCTGCTTTGATACTCTGACACTCCAACAATTAACTTTTCCCTTACGTTTAATCTAACAAGCACTATACATATGCATAGCACATTCATTATTCCTCAACCATTCCTCTTTTTTTTGCTTTCTATACATACTATACCCTTTTACGCAAGCATTAATTTCTTTTTTTAAGTTCTTTAGAAACATCGATCATTCTCAATATCCAAGATCGATCGCGGCAGACCCTCCAGCAAGCACGGGATCGGAGGAATCGTCACAGTTTCTGAAACACCGTATACATTCCAACAGAAGGGGTCTGATATCAAGTCTCCTGCTGACGGAAAAAGTTCAACTTCGGTTAGTGTAATATTCGTGCATGGGACCGAATCGCTGCACCCCAAATGAATCGGTGGGCTCCGAATATCGTAAGTCCCTCTGATGTTTGAGTATGTTATATCTGACACGAAGACAGCGGAAGTTTGGTTCGGACAGTTCTTGGAGAGACAGTAGAACTGATCAATTATAATCGGGTTTCGAACCGTGTCCATTTTTATGTTCTCGAAGGTGACCGACGAGACCGAGCCCGAACCGCCTTGCCATGTCTTAATTCGAACTCCGTTATCCGAGTGCTTTATTACGGCATTTTTTACTGTTATGTTGCTGACGCAAGCTCGCGAGTTTTGCTTGCCCAGACTCCCTATGCTGAGAAGCGTTGAGAAGTAGTAAAAAATTAGAAGCTGCACTAGAAGGAAATTAAGAATTGGAATCACAAAACCCACCAAACTTTTCTTAATTGCAACTTGACCACCAACTTTTGTTTGGTGTAGAAAACTCAGTATCTGATGTTGGCAAGTTCAATTTGGTCCAGCAAGGAACAAATTGGGCCCATATATTTTGTTCTTTTGAGCCAATAAAACGGGTTAAATGCAACGAACCGGTGAAATTGCAATTTGGAAAAAAGGTAGTGGATTTTTATGACCTTAATCTGAGAAATAGTTTACTAAGATGGAGAAAGAAGTATAGCTCTACCTTATACCATGACTTGGCCCGCATGTCACATTCTGTATATCTATGTTCACAGTTCCAGCTCCAATAGATATGCAGTCGTCGCCTGTCGAAACATACTTGAGACTAATTTTGTGGATGCTTTCGCGTAGTGAGGATAAATGAAAAGGGAATGAATGTAAGTTACCGTTGGAGATTACTGAGTTATGAATTGTGACATATTGCGAGTTCTCAACATGAATGCCATCAGTGTTAGGGCTCAAAGCTGGCGAGCTAATGGAGATAGAATCAATGGTGACATTCCTGCACATGTCAAACCGGAAGTGGAACTGTGGACTGTTCTGGATTTTCACTCCGCTGACTGTTATGTTTGAGCTCGTGAAGAACCTCAAGGCCTGAAAAACGACAGACAGCAAAAGATCGTAGTTTTAGCCGGTAGTGCAAACTATACTTTTCTTCCTGCGCTGTCGAAGTATAACTGTTCAGAAAGCGCTAACGGCTTTTTGATTAAAACTCCGCGAACAGCTTCTCATTGGAAAATCAGAGCTTTTGATTCTACGTAGCAGAAGCTCATTTTAGCTCCTATCCGCAGCAAAAGCTCCTAATTTTGGGCAGCAGTGCTTTTTCAAAGCAGAAAAGTCATTTCAGAAGTCAAGCAAACCGGCCACTAGCTGGTCACAACCAACAAACAGCTGAAACAGTTAAAATCAGTTAGAAAAGAGAGCCTTACAACAGGGCTATCACAGGGCCCAGGCAAAGTTGTCCCATTTATCCCCTGTTACATTGAAAAGACAAGCTGTTAAACTACCATTCAGATTCATATGATTCTCTTTTTTCTTCTTTAAGAATTTGCTCTTTGGCTTGAAAATGCTAACCTTGTGAGGCTTGCAAGGGAGATTCCACCACTTCTCTCCTCTTCCATCAATGAGCCCTCCTCCTTGTAGGGCGATTCCGTCGGTTCTATAAAACACAAGCCAATTCCTCCTGCTGTTGCTCGGCCACGAATCCGGATTATCGGGCGCCAAAATCGTCCCCTCGACCTACGCATTATCACCGCGTTGTTATTTCGTCAAACATATAGAGAAAAACAGAAGAAACTCGTATAAATTAGTTCAATAAGTACCTGAAAAATGAGTCCACTTTGACATGGCCCTGTAAAAATAGTTGAATGTATAATGAAAGTGTATCCTTTAGGAGCAAGAACTGTTGCCGACCCAGATTCACAAGCAGAGTCCCAAGCATTTTTAAATGCTTCCGTGTCGTCGCAAACTCCGTCGCCAACCGCTCCATACGCTCGAACATCATAGATAACACTCGAGTTCGATGAGTCCCCTCTAGTCCCATCACCAATGGGAGATGGAGAGGGGGAAGGGGGAGGGATTAGACCGGTCGAATTGGTTGAGCTCGAGTTAGACCCATCACTAACTGGTTCAGGAGGCTCAGAAGGAGGGTATGCTCCTGTTGGAGGTTGAGAAATATTGCTATGCTTTGGATGCTTCTTATGATGATGAGTTCTACTCTCAACACAAGTCCCAAAGAAGATAGAGGAAATGAATACAAGGAGCATTACCATCCTAGCTAGTTCCATTTGTGGCTTATTATCTAGCTATGAAGAGATAAGAGAGAGAGACACACACACACACACAAACACACGCACACAAACTCAAATGAACTTGAATGAACACAATGGCTCTCTCTATATATATAAGCCAAAGCCGAAGCCGAAGCTCTCGCTTTCGGAGCTTATGGGAGTGTCACAACTTGTAAAGGAGATCAGGCGTGAGGAATTCAAAAGAGTGACGTAGAAGATTGCTGAGGGTAGTGGTCACTAACTCTATCCTATGTGGTGCAAATGTGAAGAGATATAGATTGAAGAGGGGATGTACAATGTATGTTGTTTTCAAGCAGCTAAGTTGATCAAACAAGGGACGAAATGCTTAGGATTTATAGTAATGGGTGGAAGTAGTGGGAGGGTCATACTTTGTGGCTACTTCTTCTTCTACCTGTGCACGGTGCACCAATGGATTATTGTAATGGCGGCGACCGACCAGTTCCATTCGGGCTTGGCTTTTTGAGAAGGTGGAGTGAGCACAAGATGAGGAGATTGGAGAGAGATAAAAGAGTAGAGAGAGAGAGAGAGAGAGAGAAAGAAGGACAGTGTTAGATATATCTTGAATTCTAAAACTGCATAGTTTTCTAATATTATTCTGTATTAATTATTCCATTAAGTTAAATATAAATTATGTTTAATTTTATTAAGATTATTTTTAATCTTACTGGATTTGTATTTTTAATTATATTATGATTTAACTATTATTATAAACATACCTTTTATTTTATTGATTTGGTACGGCAGATAAGAAAGAGTATTAGTGCATTTTTGATACTATGGTTTTGTAAAAGAAATATATTTTGTATACACCTTTAATTATAATGAAAATTTTCACTGCGTCTTCGCCAGTGGATACAGGCCAGTGGCTGAACCACGTAAATATTTGTGTACTTTATTTCTTCTTCGCTCTTTCTTAATTCTCTTTTGATATTTTTATATCAGACGAACTAAATCTTTTCCGCTTTTGTTGAAATAAATTAGTATAAGAGCAAATCGAATCTTAGTGTAAACGATGGATTTCTAACAGATAGTATTAGAGGTTGGTTAATAGAACAGCCCCATGTTGTTGCCACCCCATTCATTTTCCTGGGCCCAAATCTTGGAATTGGAGGGGGAGAGAAGGGTGGATAAATTTGTGGGAGTGCTCGTCTAAACTGCTTTTGGAATAATCAAATGTTCATAAAGTAAGTGTTAAAGGGCTTGGTGGTTAATACCCGAGGTCTCAAGTTCGAATCCTAGTTGATTTATATTTACAGCTAAGTTTATTTCTAAATGAAATAAACGAAGCGGGTATACGTAGCGTGCTACCTATCTCTCAAAAAAAAAAAAAATACTGCTTTTGGAATAATGCATGGTTTGCTTCAGCTGTTATGTAGTGTATTGAGATAATACAAAAAAGAAGTCACTACTTCATAAATTGGATGTTGAATGTTGAACTAATTGTAGCATGTTGAACCTAATAAGGGAATCTAAAATTGTTCAGTTAATACATGCGAAGAAGTAAGTTTTGGGAGTATCTAATTTTCTAAATCAAGTACGGGAAATTTTATTCTGAATCTTAAACTTGATATTAATGTGTAATTCATGGGGGACATAATATTTTCCACTAGGAATCCTATATAGCACCTCCTGTTCATAAATTGAATGTTGAATCTCCTATTGTAGCATGTTGGACTTAATAGAGGAATCTAAAATTGATTCGGTTAATACATGTGAAGAAATAAGTTTTGGGAGTAAATAATTTTCTAGATCAAGTACGGAAACTGTTATTCTTGATCTTAAGCTTGAGATTAATGTGTAATTCATGGGGGATATAATATTTTCCGCTAGGAATCCTATATATATATAGCACATTTTGTTCATAAATTGTGTGTTGAAGGTCCTATTACTGACAAGGACTATTTGCATCCTGTTGGGCTAAACAGAGGAATCTAAAATTGATTCGGTTAATACATGCGAAGAAATAAGTTTGGGGAGTAAATAATTTTCTTAATCTTAAGCTTGAGATTTGATGCGTAATTCTCGGGGGTTTTAATATTTTCCACTAGGAATCCTATCTACCACCTTCTTAACAGTTAATGGCACTTAGTAGCTAATACTTTAAAGAAAATGGAGTTCTTTTTCATTTAGAAAAATTTCAAATACCATGTCTGTGATTTCACACTTCTCACTATAGTATTTTATGGTTTAAAGTGTATCACTTTCGTATCATGTGGTTTTATTTTTATCTTTTTATTATTTCCTCTATTAATTTTTTTCGTTAAATCAGTGACGAAGTTAAAACTAAATGATACTAAAGTGAATATTCGATAAACTATATGTGGAGTATCTGAAATTTTTTGTATATTATTTAACGAAAAGTTAACAGAGGAACTGATAAAGAGAGAAAACATGAAACCATAGTGTATTAAATTGATACATTTTAAACTATAGAATACTAAAGTGAGAAAATGCAAAACTACAAGGGTGGTATTTAAAGTTTATCCTTTTCATTTTCCAAGTTTATCTCTATAAAGTGTTCTAGTATTTCCAAATTAAGCATGCATGCCACTTCTCGTATAGGCTTTTAGTTTTCACTAGTAATTTTAAGATGCCCTCTGGTGCGTGAGACCAACAAAAGAACAAAGAATCCACTCTCTATTCCTGTCTTTTTTTAAAAGAAAATATATATGCTTCTGATAAAATAATCTTTAAAGATGTGGTGCACCTAGTCCACACAATAATTTCTCTAAAAAAAAATAATCTTTAAAGAACAATAATTTTTTTCTTTTGATCTGTCCTCGTTCTTGTTCGCTCGAGGTCCAGATTGTCTCATTCCTATAGTCTAGTTCATTCTTTCAAAAAATAAAATGGATAACGTGTTATTTTTTTTCCAAAAAAAAAAAATAATAATTTTTCTAAAAATGAAGTGTCCCTTTTGTGGTTTTGGCCGGTACCATTCCTTAATTTTATCCACTACTTTAACAAGTTCATGGCACTTTTCCTTGTGAAGTGAAAACCATGAGGATTCACCGAAGGGAATGTTTGGTCACAAGAGGTTATAATCGGATTAGATTTGGTAATTCATTAAAGTAGGAGGAGGCGTGGTGGTGGTGGTGGTGGAAAGATAGGGTTGTAAAATAATAAGAAAATAATAGGACGGCTGTGAGTGGAGATCCAATCTACGAAACACCATACATTGCAGTGTAGACCACCACTCCCTCAGTAGACTCCAGAACCTTTTCACTTACTGACTTCAGTGACTGTAACTTAGATTGCGATTGCGCATGCAAAAGGTCCGATAAAAATCTATCCTATTCTTTTCGATAACTAATAACACTTCACACAGTTCGTATAAAATATAATTTCTGCAATACTATACTGCTTTTGATCGACTAGCATTAGTTGGTCCTCGATACTAAATGGGCCCTAACATATGTTCTTTACTTAGCAACACAATGTACAGTGGCGTATGGATGACACGAGATGCGGACTTAACAATCTTAAGGTTGACCTTGTTCTTTAAGCGTGCCTAATTAAACCACTCACATCAGTTCTACTATTGCTTTATTTCTTTTTTTTTATTCTTATTGTTGTTAATGAAAGATTTAAGATTGATAATAAACTTACGCCAGAATATAAATAAATAAATAAATAAATAAAACAAAGAACATAGGCCATATACTAGTCCAAAATTTCCATTTTGGGCCCAAGACAATCCAGAAGAGCGAGCAAGCCCACTTTATTTTCGGGCTTAACGCGCGGGAAAATAAAAACGGGCTTGAACATTCACAATGCAGAGGCCCATGCATTAGGCGAAGCCCATTAATATCAATGTTGTCCTTACTCCTTACCGTTAAGAAATTATAAACCAAAAAACAAAAAAAATTCTCAAAATTTTAAATATAATTTTTTTATTCTCATGAGCTTCTACAATCTTTGGGGGGGGGCGGGGGTGGGGCAAGTAGCAGTTAACAAACACTACTAAGCTAAAAGGGAGGGAGCACAAGCAACATACACAATCCCCCAAAAATCTTATAAATCTTATATTAGCTAATTCATTATTCTACTAGCTTACACTATCCTATGTATCTACTTTACAAAATGTGACACGCGAAATGTAAAACTCAGCAACCAAAGTTTGAGTTCTCTTGCAGATCCTGGGGGACCCCATCCTGCAAACAAGATATGGGTGGAATGGTTAGGGTTTGGAGCGCACCATACGTGTTCCAGCAGAAGGGATCATCCACCAATTCCCCTTCAAAGGGGAGGAGCTCGACGTCGGCCATCGTGATGTTGGTGCATGGGACGGTGTCGCTGCACGCGAAGTGCACCGGCGGGCTCCGGACGTCGTACGTGCCCTTGATGCCCACGTACGAGACGTCCGACACGTACACGGCAGACGTCTGGTTGGTGCACCGCTTGTCGAGGCAGTAGTACTGGTCGATGATGATGCAGTTGCGCACATTCTCCATGTAGATGCCCGCGAAGCTGATGCCCGACACGGCGCCCATCCCGCCCTGCCACGTCTTGATCCGGACGCCGTTGTCCGAGTGCCGGATCACCGCGTTCCGGACCGATACATTGGAGACGCATGCCTGAGAATTGTGCACGCCCAAGCTTCCGATGCTGCAACATCGAAAAAATAAATGTTGGAAAGCGTAATTTTCTCTAATACCAATTGTTGGAAGAATTATTATTTCCAACAAAAAATTAAAAAAAAAAAACTCATCTAATGATTGATTGTGACAAATATATATAAATGCATAAAAATACATACACATAATTTTCAACTTTAGAGGGGCATATAAAATATATGAAATAACCTATTAAAAAAAAGATGTTTCTATATTTAACACTTTATTCAGAATTTTCTGTTTTGATATTATGTTAAATAATACGAAATAATTATTTTTTTTAAAAAAAAACTTAACCCGTTAGGAATAATATTTTTATATTTTTTATATTTAACATGTGCTTGGAAATATAATACCAGATTCAAAATATATGATCAAAAATAAATTAAAAAAATTATAATTAATATTATCATTTAGGAGTACCTTATACCATGACTGGGCCCACAAGTCACGTTCGCAATATCAACATCAGCGCAGCCCGGCCCAATCGAAATGCAGTCATCGCCTGCGCAATTTAAAAAAATATTAAAACTTTGTTTTTACGACAGTTTAAATTTTCAAACCAACAATAAAAAGTTTTTTAAAAAATTTGGGCTCTTCAAAATTTGAAATTGATTTTCTTTTCCTCCTGTAGCTTCAGTTTTTCAAATTTTCTCTCGAACATAAAGCAAGTTTTGAGGGGAAAAAAAAAAGTTTAGATTGGGATTGAAGTTTACAGACTAAATTGTTATAAGTGAAATTTTCAAGATGAAAATTGAAAGCAGAGTCCAAAATCCTGACACTAAATTAGTAAAAATATTTAAAAAAAAAAAAACCAAAGGATGAAAAATTAAAACATGTCAGACTTTAAGGACTTAAATGATAATTAACCCGAAAATATTATTGAAAAAAATTAGTAGCATCTCACATGCATACGTACCGTTACTTATCATGGAATTATAGATGGCGACGGACTTAGTATTCTCAATGTGGATCCCATCAGTGTTAGGGCTCAAAGCAGGGGAGTTTATGGAAACCCCCTCTATGTGCACCCCCTCGCATCCGTCGAATTTCACATGAAATTGTGGACTGTTTTCAATCCTTAAATCCCTCACTACTATGTTGCAGCTCATAAAAAACCTAATCAACTGATCACATAATCAAAAATTCATTAATCAGAACACAACATTATTTTGTACTTAATCTCTGTAAAAAAACTAAAAAAAAAAGAGAATGATCTATTCGTACCGCGGGGCTGTCGCAAGGGCCGCGCAATGTGGATCCATTTGGCCCCTGGAATTGAATCAAATTTGCCATCAAAATTTGAATTTAAACGAGGATGATATATATGCATGCTCTGTTTTATGGGCTAATGTGTATGATGCAACATAGGACATACTCTGTGTGGTTTGCAGGGGAGGTTCCACCACTCCTCTCCGTTCCCTTCAATTGTTCCTTCTCCTTGGAACGTCACTCCGTCGAGGTTGTAGAACACAAGCCACTGCCTCTTACTGTCCGACTCCGGCCAACAATCGGGGCCGTCCGGCGGCATCAACACCCCGTCCACCTGCATTTTACGATCTTCCACATATATATAATCGACGTATAGTCGCAATGCAAAGTACGATGTTGATTACTCTGAAAACTTAAACCGACTGTTCAAAAAGTTTAAGCTGATAGAGAACGGTGCTTTGATATTTTATATTCGACGTTAGCAAGGAGGATTACCTGAAACACGATTCCGGGTTGGCACGGGCCGGAGAAGATAGTGGAAGTTATCATGAACACGCCGTCGGAGGGCACAAGCAGGGTGGCAGACTCGACAGAGCAGACCTCCTTCCAAGCGGAGCGGAACGCCTCGGTGTCATCGGTGGAGCCGTCACCGACCGCTCCGAATGATCGCACGTCGTAGATGCAACCGTCCGAGCTCGAATTTGCCTCGTAAGTCGAAGTGTCGTTCGGCGGGGGATTGGTGGCGGGGGACGACGGCACAGGAGACTCGAAAGCTGGGCCGCCATTGTCTCTATGACGGATCTTATTTTGCTTTTTATGGAAATGGGTTCTAGCATTAGAGCCCTGAGAAGCTAATAACAAGAGTGCCACCAATGTCCAAAACAGGAAAAATGCGCGAAAACTATGCATTTGCAAAGAATATAAGCTGAGTTCAGTTAAGAACAGGGGAGGGGGAGTAAAGGGGTTGTAACCACCAGGGAGTTGGGGGTTAGGGGACTCTGTTATTTATGCTCATGAGATGAGGGCATTGTTGATCTTGTGGAAAAAGAACCCTCTCCCAAGAGGAGGGTGACGCGTGTCCAAACTTTGTAGATTGTGGGGTCATTGCCTAGGGACTATAAAGTGATCCACCCTTCATTTTCTATGACATGAATTTAATTTACACAAGAGTTGGGGAAAAAAATTACAGAGGAAACAAAACTCTCTGCTTTTCTTGTGGGGGTGTCTCTGCTTTCGAACAGAGTGTTTAGGTTTTTTTGCTGATACATTCCTCCTTATATATTTATTATTATTATTATTATTTCTAGAGTTGGGATGGGATTGACAAGTTCACACTATTGGTGAACGGTTAATAATGGTTTGCTTTTATTCACAGGTCCTACTAAAAGATTGAGAAGTGCTATGGGAACCTTCTAAAGAGATCGATCACACCAAGCTACATTTTCTCTAGCCCCACTTCATTCTCGTGTAGATCATTAGCCCCTTCACTACTAGGTTTTTTATTTTAGCAATTGAAACTAGAGATGTTACTAGAAATGTAGCCTAGCACACTAGCATGCAAGAGCAAATAACTTTTGTGAACATTTGGCATGTGAAGCAGCATTGTTGATGATTTACATTACTGAGCTCATTGAAACAATAAGGCCACCACGAAAAGCTAAAACCTATTACTCTTATGGCTAGCAAGGTCATTTGTATGGGGCCTTAGTGAATTTTATATAGTAATTGGCTATAAATAAAAGGAAAGAACAGAGAGTATGGAGGAGAGAAGAAGAAGGAGAGGCCCGTGAACTTGTGTTGTACTTTAGCCCTTCCGTGGACCGAAAGATGAGATCCTGTGGCTGTGGTAGTGGCCGTGGTGGTGCAAGAGACAATGCAATGGGACACGTCACCACGACTCACGGGCCTAATCCCACACCCCATGCACCCTTTACCCTGCTTGGCCCTTTTTGTGCTCCGGACCCATCTCTCTCTCTCTCTCTCTCTCTCTCTCTCTGGATCATTCTCTTTTGCCTCGCTTTTAATTCTTTTTTTTTTTTTACAATAGTTACACAATTTTTTTTAATAAAATAGTTGCCAAATAATACGGTATAAAGTATGAATATAACCGACGGTCCCTAGAATAAGTGGCAAAGAATTTAGTGGTTGGTCTCCGAGGTTCCAAGTTCGAATCCTAGTTATTTCATATTTTTAACTAAATTTATTTCTTTTGAGAAAAGGTAGCAAGCTATCTGCTTCATTTATTAAGTAAAATGAATTAGACAAACAGAGTGAAGGCAACTAGGGCCTCTGAAGCAGACAAAAAGAAGTGAAAGAAAAAGAAAGAAAGGAACAAAAGGAAAAAGATTAGGGTTAGAGGTGATCAATCCAAGATTTTGCGAGAAGTTTGGTGCGTTTAAGAGCCCGGATTGCGTTTGGAGGCGTCCCTTGAAAAATGATCTTGTTTCTTTCAGTCCAGATAGTCTACCAAATTGCCGCCAAAGAGATGGGGTCTTTAGATTGCTTTACTGCGCCATGAGAGAAACAAGATCATTTCTAAATGAAATAATACGGTATAAAGTATGAATGTAACCGACGATCCCTAGAATAAGTGGCAAAGAACTTAGTGGTTAGTATCTGAGGTCCGACGTTCGAATCCTAGTTGATTCATATTTTCAACTAAATTTATGTCTAAATGAAATAAACGAAAAGGGTAGCGTGTTACTTATCTCTAAAAAAAAAAAAAATATGAATACACTTTTGAGTTTCAAAAGTACAAACTCCAATTTAATTTTTAAAATTTAGATAAAAAATAAATATTATAGATATTTTAATATAATCATTCTCTTAATAATAGAAATATTTGAATATTATCGCAGCGAACAATAGTAGGCTTCATAGTACGGCAAAATAGATAGAGAATGTACTAGTTATGAGCTAATATACTTACATGGCATGAGCAGTAATTAAGCATCTATTTGTTTCAGGTAGAGATTATATGGGAGTGTTGTTCTAGCATAGTAATTTAGATAAAACATTTATTTTATTTCTTTTGAAACCCTCACCCTCTCTCCTCCAATTATATTCTTTTGGGCTAATGAGGAGCCTCACAAAAGCCAAAATGTTAACTGATGACGCACTCCCTACACCAGCCTAACGAACAAAACTGCCAAAGAAAAAGACCACAATAAATCCATGTAGCCGTGATCTGAATATGACCAACACTTTATTTTGTGATTGAAACGTGTACGAGTTCCAGGACAAGGAGCATTACGAAAACAATATTTGGGACCATTTGATCGACCTGATTAGATTTTGTGTCCCGTGAATCCGCCGTTAAAAGCCGACCTTGGCTTATGTTATGTCTCAATCAAATTCTAGCATGAAACACCGCACATGATCGTCGACTCTATCTATCATTGGCTCCCGGGGTTGAAATGCATTAAATGTGAATACTAAATTTTACGATCATATTTGTAAAAGCAGAAGCGGTTAGGAACCGACATGTAAATCGCCCTGAAAAGTTTAGATTAAAAAAAGGAATTGCTTCAGGAAGTAGTAGGCAAAAAGGGTGCATAAGAAAAGATTAAACAGATCAAGTTTTAAGTAGTAATTGATAAATAATACGGAACAGGAATATTAGTACACCGACATATTATTATTGGCTTATCACTTTTCGATACTCGGAGCTCACATGATTTTTGGGGTCACAGAGGGTTGCAGAAACGCAACAGCACGCCATGGCGTGCGTGCCCATCTTTAGTTCACGGGCCGAATAAACTAAGGAGCCTTGTAAGCTTACTATTGCCAATCACACAACTTAAAGGGCAACTCAAAGAAAAAATTCTAGAATGCAACATGTATATTGGTGACGTGACATAATAAACCAATCAAATGTCTCCTTTTAGAAGTATATGTCCCATCATGATTGTAAATAAATATTTTTATTATACTTTTGTTTAAGAAAAAGGAATGTGATTAATTTGTTATTGATGACGTGGTGCAAGTGTGATAGTATAGAATTTCTCAACTCAAAGAGGATGTGTCCCCTGTAATCTCTTTTTTAAGTGTTATCTTAGCAAAGACATTTGATGCGGGGGCTCTCTCTCTCTCTCTCTCTCTCTCTCTCGGTTCTATAAGGCTCTGGAACCGACTAGGCGGTTTATAAGGCTCTGGAGGGTTCTATAAGGCTCTGGAACCTACTAGACGGTTTATGTAATGGTGGGGCCACAATTTCACATGGAGCAACACAGAAATGTTGTTATTTCTACAGGTACTTCGTGGTACGATCAAAATAAAGACTGATCGAATAAACCATGATTCTAGTCTTTCCACAGAGGGCGTAGCGTACGTACTTGACATCAAAGGAAGTATGGACATCGTCAATTCTGACTTAATTCAGTTTAGGGTTTGTCTGTTTCCAGGTAAAATTGTGGAAAAAAAAATTTCCGTGTAAAATTTTTTTTTCGGAGGAAAATAAATTTTACGTTCTTTTGTGTTTGATTTGTAGGAAAGAAAAAATAATTTTTCATCGCGGTTATTTAGTTGAAAGAAAAAGCAAGAAAAAGATAAATAAAAAAATAATTATATATTTTCTCCTTATTTTAGTATCCTGTCGTTTAAAGTATATTAAGTTAGCATCCTGTGCTTTTACACTTTTTCACTTTAGTACCCTGTGATTTAAAGTGTATCAAGTTAGTACCCTGTGGTTTCACACTTTCTTACTTTAGTACCCTGTGGTTTCGTACTTTCTCACTTTAGTACCCTATGGTTTAAAAACTATAGAGTACTAATTTAATACAAAAATAAAACTACGAGGTACTAACTTGATATAAAAATAAAATTACAGAGAACTAACTTGATACACTTTAAAGCACAGGGCACTAAAGTGAGAAAGTGTGAAATCACATAGTACTAACTTGATACACTTTAAACTACATGGTACTAACATGAAAAAATACGAAACCATAGGGGTTTTTTGAAGTTTTTTCTATAATATGTATCATAGTATGTATATAATATTATATGTATTATACAATAAAAATATAAATAAAATATATATAATAATTCTTTATCCCCTCTCTCTCTCTCTTATACACACACACGAGAGAGGGAGAGAGAGAGAGAGAGAGAGAGTTGGGTGTGTGGTCCAGCATGGACCACTAACGCGGTCCACGAGCTTTCACCCTAAGCTTGTGGACCGCAATGCTTTAACTGTGCATGAGCAGAGATTTCTTCTCCGAGTTTTCGTTTTCCGCAGAAATGAGGCGGAAAACGAAATGTTGAGTTTTTCTTCACATGTGTAAAATAATTTTTTCTTTTACACCAAATCAAACGTTTGGAAAAAAAATTTCAGGTGAAAATTTTCTTTTCAGCTGGTTTTACAGAAAACCAAACACCCCCTCAGCGAATAATAACCAAATTATATAAATCTGTTCATCAATATCAAAATCAGTTCTATTAATAATATCATCCCAATATGCAAGTGACGAATTTCACCAGCATTTACCACAAGCGCCTGCCGACAGAAACATAACACATCCTTCGATCCCATCTTGACAGAAGCATAACTTAGCATATGTAGTTATGGATCATAATAGGCCGAATAATATTGCCTAAAATCACAGAGAATATAAGACTGGCGGGCCCTTCTTGGAACATAGCATAATAAGAGCAACTCAAAGCGCCAGATCGTAAGGTCCGAAAGACAGAAAAAGGGAAGAAACAATATTGTGCTTTAGAGAACCCCAAATATCATATGGGTTCCCAAACTACTGATAATAAGCACGGATACAATCTCAAAGGGCATCTGAACACATTAAGTGAAAACAAACTGAACAAATCCGTTCTTTCAGCTTCTACATAATGTTACAGATCTATTATATCGATCTCAATCGAGTACTAAAAGAAACCCATTGAGGTTTTGGGAAAACAGTCTCTACTTCACAGGACGGGAAAGACGGTAATTGCCTTGATTCAGATGTAGATGGGCTATTCTCAGGTAGCAATCTTAAAGCCGTCTTATAGCCCAAGAAAAGCACATTGTTTTCTTGCGTGCTCGGGAACCAACTTCAATAGAGTCTCCATCGGCACTCCCTTCAACTCTGTTCAGATATAATAAATAATTAAAAATAAGTATTAAACACAATAAATTGTGTTGCTTCCAGTAAGTAGTAGAGCGATGATCTTTTACTTGACACTCACCATGAGGCTTGAAATTAAAGAGAGGGGGAAGAAAACGACCGTTGGGTAGGCGGCTATTTGGGTCGCGAAGTTCATCGAAAAATGGATGAATTAATGCCTCCAACTGTGCATCAAAATAACTTATATTACCGGATATGAAGCATGGATTGAAGAATGTAACAAGGGGAAACAAATCTGTTTCAATAAGAGGCCTCTCTCGCCTGGATTCTGAAATGGTTTCACTACTCCAAGTAGCGAAGGCATAAACTATCCAACTGGATCCAACAGGTCCTCAATTATGCATTGTATTTATGTAAATACTCACAGCAGTGCATCGCAAGTTCGGAGAGTACTGGAGAAACCTAGAGACGAGATCCACAGCTTCAGGTGGCATTCTTTTACCGAATATCTGGTGATAAAATAACAGGTAATCAGATTTAGAAGCAAAAGGATGGGGGGAAATAAGAAAAAAATTGTATACATTAGTTGAAGCACACCTTATGCCATGGGTGAGCTTTAATTTGCGGGAACTTAAATTCGGTGTAGTTAGGATTCATACATTTGATTTCTTCTCTGGTAGGAGTACCTAGAACCTGCAAAATAAAAGCATATCAGATGAACTGAGAATGGTGGAACTTTCAAGTTCAGAAACAGCAGGTTAGATTACCTTAATGATTTCAACAAGTTGGTCAACTCCACTCTCGCCAGGAAACAAAGGCTATCAAAGAGCACATCAAAAATTTACAGCAAGTTTAAGCAATTTTTCTCCCTGAACTCTTAAGTTGATGGGGACAGTGAAATTGTGGAATTTTTTGTATATATACTCCTAATAACTGCAAATTACCTGTCCAAGCAGGAGTTCAGCAAAGACACAACCAGCTGACCAGATGTCGATTCCTGTTGTGTACTCCGTTGCCCCAAATATAAGCTCTGGAGCTCTATAGTATCTAGAACAGATGTATGCTATATTTGGTTCCCCTTTCACCTGTAAGGATAAAATGAAAGTAGGATTACATTTTTGTCACTTGAAAGAGATCCTTCACTGTCAAGCATGAAGCAACATACCAAGACTTTTGCGCTCCCAAAGTCACATATTTTCAGCTGGTGAGTATGTGGATTCACCTATTACAGAAACATTCTATATTATAGTCTGTTTAAGGAATATACTAAAATTGGTACACATGAAATGGACAGCATATCCTATTCCACAAGTGTTACAACTTGAGCAAAGAATAGTAAACTTGATTCTTTCTAATCAATTCGCATAGAGGCTTATAAGTTGCAGAAGCTGAATGCACCCAAAAGACACTAAGAGGAAAACAACACAATAATTAAGCATGCATACCAGCAGATTCTGTGGCTTGATATCTCTGTGACAAACTCCAATGGTGGTATGAAGATATGCCAGCGCTCTACATATCTATCACAGTGACAATTTGATTAGGTTAAACTTGCTTCACAATAACTGGATCAATAAAGGCTGCTTAAATAATCATAAATTCAACACATGCAAAGTAGCAATTACGACAAACAGGAGTATTTTCCATTTAATGTTTGTATCTAAAAGCTTTTTGCTGCAAACAGCAGCTTGCCAACTGAAATTGAAAACCAGCATATGTGCCGGTTTGACTTCGCTTTTCAAACAGCTGCTCTTCCTTGACAAGCAGGAGATGGCAATTTTGCAAAAAAGCTCCTACTATGGTGGGAAGCTACAATGTGCACTTGGTCCCCATGCGCAGAAGCTCCAATTATTTTACTTCTGCTACAGCAGAAAGCTAAATGAGAATATGGAAATAAAAAGCTCCAATTATTTTACTTCTGCTAGGGCAGGAAGTTCCAACTTCACATTCAATGACAACAAAGTAAGCACAGATAAAATGTTTTTGAAGGTAAAGTAGAAGGCAAAACCACAGAAAAGCAAATAAATCTTACCTGGTACATGTAAAGCTTGACATATATCAGCGGCATACGCTGGTTCATTTTGTTGTAGTGCTTCACAACACGGTGAACAGTCTCAGGAACATATTCGAGCACCAAATTGAGATAAAGCTCATCCTTATCAGTCGTTGAAAAAAAGCAATGCTTCAGACAGATGACATTGGGGTGGTCAAGAAGGCGAATGATTTGCAGCTCACGGTTCTTGTACCTCTTGTCCTGAAGAACCTTCTTTATAGCTACTGTTTCACCTGTCTCCAGACATTTTGCCTACATATTCAGCTTAAAGAAATTTAGAATATGATTCATAATTATGAACATAAATTTATAATTACTCATAAGAAATTGGTTTGCTCGCAATAAACATCTTGTCAAACTCAGCAGCTAAATGGTTTGAGCATCTAAGCCCCAAAAGCTAAAACTCTGATTTGAAAGCTTTTGCTTTTACTATACGGGAAAACTATCATATTGCATGTCAACGAACAAGTTGTTAGCAATTTTCCGAGTCCAATCAGGCCAAACAGGACCCTTTGCGCTTTAGATGCCTGCGCAGGTTAACACACAAAATAGTGCAAAAGCGAGCTGAGCGTCTAAGAAGGTGAATCTAATAAATGTTCACATAAGGAGCAGTGTAGTGTAACATTGTTATGGAATTTCATTTTGCTCGGATCGCACGCAGACTAACCTGGAAGACAACTCCAAATGATCCATGTCCGACGACACGCTCAGCCATGTAACTTATAGTCTGCAATTCAAAATAGAAAAATTTTATTGTTAGAGCAACTTCAAAGGTTCATCAAGCTTCTGGAGTTAATAAACGCACAAAGAAGGTAAAATTCATACCCCAAAAGAAGTTAAAAATAATCCAACTTTCAGTATCTATAGAGTTTTTCATACTTGATGTAATTACCTTTTTTGGTTGGCCATTTCTGCCACCTATAGTTGTGACAATTATATGACCAGTTTCTGTCCCGTTCCCATCAACCACTGTTGCTTCAACTTCCTGCAAAAGTTCAAGGCCATATTGTCAACTAAATGTTGATGCAAAGTTCAATAAAAACTCATGTAATTACGGAAACGAATCACTAAATATATATCTGAAGTTATTGCGTTACTTACTTTATCATCGCTTATTTTCATCTCATTCATTTCATCTGGCAATCTGTCAACACCAATGTTTATACCACTGGCATCTACGAGCCCGGAAGAAGGCGCCACACTTACTGAAGCCATCTTTCAGATGGAAATCAACAATCCAATTCAATGAGTTATGCGAGCATGTCTACTGCAGAGAACCTTTTCAAACTGTAGTACCCCAAAGTTACTGCAGACAACATTAACAAAACAATCAATGATTCACCACCCGAAAATGGTCAATACACCAAGATACAATAAAACAAAAATATCCAAAAAGAACCCCCGTCATCACCTAATTTTACCACTATGCAATTTTTATAAGCAAACCAATGGAAGACATCCATAAGGATAAAATCCCATCAAAATTTAAATACAAAAGATTCGGCAAAGAAGCGGCAATCTCAAACCAAATAGTTATAGGGTGTGAATGACGACCGTGAGTCGCAACTTCTAGTTGTACTAAATCACTATACTAGCTGTTCCATTTACAGTTTGCATGCTCAGAACTTACATGTTGGCTAGATAAAGAAATGAAAGACATAATTGGAACAACAGAGATTCCCCCTGAATTTGATGGTCACTATATGCTTTTGAACTTGTATGTTGCCCTAACGTGCTGGATTCAAGCTAGAGATTGACGATTCAAAAAACTATTACTAAATAAATTTCTTTATTAGGTCTCCTGAAAAGCACCGCAGGAACCCAGAGATGATACAGAAAAAAAAAAAAAGCTAATAGAAAACAGCAATAGGCGATTGAAAACCAAAACAACGACAACATCGCATCTTCTCATTACCAGGATCAAAAGCCTAGCTCAAACTACAGTTAATCAAATGAACCTTACGAAACAGGCAAAGATAACAACGAACTACGATGATCGTTTCCACAACCAAAACCAAAACGATCTCATGCATGCGCCAAAACTCGTCCAAACTATCCAAAAATCACCCAAAAAGGTAAAAAAATCGTACATAAACAGATACAGGGCGAGCGATCGAGCGAGATCTGACCACAGAACACCAATCCCTACCAAAATACCCTAATAATTCCCGAAAACACCGGAAAAATTAGCAAATTAACAAGGGAAACGTAGATTCTCACGAGATTTACACCGCTTCACGACCTAATGATAAAATATCGAGCGATCAAAGGGTACGACGGCGATCGTAGCCGCCCCCTTCTTCCTCAATCCTCTCCTCCTCCTCCCCCCTGATTAGATTTGGGAGAGATCAAGAGAGGGGAAGAGGAAATTTTGGGGGAAAAAGGTGAGAGAAGGAAATCGCTCTCCCCCCTCTCTCTCTCTCTCTCTCTCGCTTTCCCCCTCTTCTCCTCCCCTTCTTCCTCTTTCTTCGTAGCAGTGGTCGGCCTTTTATTCGCACCACGCTTTCCTCCCCTCCCCTTGACTCGTTTGCGACCCAGTGATATCTAGTGGTGCAGTGGACGCCGATGCCCAAAGCACGACAAAAAAAAAACAGTACGTGGCCCGGGTCCACCACGTCAGATAAGAACCGTTCGATTTTTTTTTATTACAAATTCCAAATTGTCTGAATATGGATTATTATAATTTATTTCTTAATATTCGTAAACCGTGCATTAAATGACCGAAAAAGCTGTGCCTTAGAACACAATTTACACAATACGCAATTCTAAACAATTAATATTACATTGTGAATAATCAAGTTATACCAATTATTATCCATCCAACTCGACATCTGAGCTGCGTATTCATCATCAGGGGACAAGCATATGCCGATCACTATACGAAAGAAAATTATTTTAATATGCCTATGAACTTTAAAAAGACTATATTCACTTTTGTCCATGAATAATTCACTATTTATTCAATAAATTTAATTTTTATATTGTAATTCTCAATGGAGACAAAAATTGCGCATGTCACAAGCTCTATTGTCCCCTCTCTTAGTATGTAGATAATTATTTCATATTTTGCATACCATATTTAATAATATAACACTATTATGAAATTCATTAACCCATCCTGTTTTTTTCTATTTTTTAATTTTTTTTTTAGAATAAAATAAACTTAGCTAGAAATGTGAATCAACTAGGATTCGAACTTAGGTCTCGGATACAAACCATCAAGTTTTTTGCCGTTTGCTCTAAGGACGGTCGGTTTTATTTTCTAGTTCTTAGTTTACGTTTTCTTGCAGGGAGAGTCACGAAATATCCGTGAACGAATCTTCGACAGTAATATATTATTAAGCTATAAGTATATAAAAATTAAAATTAAAATCCATAGTCCATAAACCAATGGGGAGTTTTAGGAGTAGATATTTTGCGAGTATAATTACGTGGAAACGTTTGTAGATTATCCTTTCTTTTTCATCTGTTTTTAAAACTACGAATATTTTGAGCCACGCCTTTCAATATTTTTTTTGGGTTAAAACTTCTGTGATTTTTTTGCCCCTACATATGTGAGTAATTTTGGACAGGTGGCGTTTAGAGCTACGATCACTGTCGATGACTGTCGACATGTCGGGAGATCGGACGGTGTAGAATTAGCCGGGTTCTGGACCACCAGCTCGAGCACGTGGGTCCCGCATTTCTTAAGCAATGTGATTCATCACCCACCGTCCTTTGGTGGACCACTACGCACCACATGATTCTTACGGCCATAAATATTTGATGGCCGTAAGAATAAAAAAAAATAAATATTTGATCGCTAAATATGGAGAAATCATAACCTAGACCGTGGTCTACCGTGGACCAATCTTCTAATTATGGAGCTCATTTGACCAAGAGAAATTTTGTAATTTTTGATACAGTAACAAAAATAAAGGTAATTTTTTGATATCGAAATAAAGAAAACTCTAATTTAGTATTTGATTTTGCTAAAATGAGACAGTAAAACATTTTCAACATAATATTTTTCAGTAATATTATTACTCATATAATACTTTTTTTGAATCAGTATACAAAATTTTTTTTACTCAAAACAGTGTTAATATATAAAATTTTGAAATAGCAAGCAATGTGTAAAAGAATTGTGTATTAAAATATCATAATTATAAATAGAAATTTTTTCTCCGATAATAATTAGAATTTGTTGATTTTATTAACTACTCACTATTTTAATAATATAGTAGTTAATATTGTGATTGCTCATATTTTGATAATTTAAAAACTAGAAATCTCAACATTTATATTTAGAATTTATGATCTCTAAGAGATTATTTGATTACTTATAACTACATACAAATTAAATTTAGATATTTAATTTGATGAATTTGTATCTAACTATTTATAATTGAAACTGTATAAGGAAGAGGCTTAGCTACAACAGTTAAAGCTATGTTCAAATTGATTGCAGTTTCAACTACAGCCGTTGGGGAGAATGCTTTTAAATAAAAAGTAAAGTTACCTTACTAATCACTTTTTAAATAAAAAAATTTTTATATTTCACATAATCTCACCACCATGTATAAAATAATAAAATTTTAAAAATATATATCTAAACTGCATGTAATCAAATAAATTATTCATAGTTATAATACTTTTAAATATATACAACCAAGAAATATATACATAAAATTATTACTGTTATATTTTTAATTATATTCAACTCTTATTTCACTGTATTTCTGCGAACTAATAAATGGCAGATAATGTTAGATAATGCATTGGCTTTGTGCTGATGTGGTGGACCGGGTTCAGGCAAAAATCTAATTTTGGCGCAATGATTGGCACAGCGACCATTTTGACCCGCGAACAACCTGTCGCTGTCGGTGGGTGGGCCCCAAATACCGGGAAAGGCGCCGCCACAAAATTACGAGTAGGTGTGGTGGCCGCCACACATCCAACCCCACGACTCCTCCTCCCATCTCCACCGTCGGATTCCATCGAACGGACCGGATCGGCGCAGCCTCGGTTCGCTCAACCAAAATAAACCGGACCGGTCAAACAGTCGCTAAACGCGCCGTTTGACCCGGCCCGCTCTACCCAAAGACCGTACATATTTATGCGGTTGGAATTTTTTTAGGACAATATCCTAAATTTTAGTGAAAATTATCTTTTATCCTATTTTATTATTTAGTATTATTATTGAGGATAATGTTGCTGGAATATATTAGGTGACAGCTTAATACAGTGTTATCCTCCTCCTCCTAATAATAATAATAATAATAATAATAATACTAACGGTCAAGGATTGCTTCGGAAGTGATGATTGGAATTGGAATAAAATTCTGGGTGGTATAAGCGACGCGGCGAACATTAATACTGGACCAGGTTCCAACCTATTGGCGCTAAGGGAAAGGGTTGGCAACTTTAGAGTAGTGCAAAGTCCTGACACGATTGGATGGAGATGGAGTAACAACGGAGTATTCTCGGTCAAATCGGCATACAGAGCGTTGAGTGATGGGGGTACGAAGGATGGGCGTGGTTCCAAGATCTGGAAGCTCCAAATTCCCCTTAAGGTTAAAGTGTTCTGTTGGCTGATCCTTAGGAAGAGACCTCTTACCGCTGATAACCTTGTGAAGAAAGGTTGGACCGGAGATTCTCGCTGTGTGCTGTGTAGGGTAGATGAGGAGACAGTGGATCACCTGTTCTCTCAATGCGTTGTTACCAAATTTTGTATGGTGATGATTCGAGAGGGAGTTCAGACTGGGGAGATAGGAGAAGATGTACGTTACATCTGGGATAGGTGGTCAGTCAAGAAAGAGGTGCATATTAAACAGAATAGCTTACCTGAATTGGTCGCTTGCTGGTGGACCATTTAGAAGGCCAGGAGCGATTTGATCTTTCGAAACGTCCATTTTGACCCTGTTGTGGGTGTTCATAGGATTAAGCAGCTACTGAAGTCCTGGGAACCCCTCTTACGACCAGTCCGTAAATTTTTATTTTTATTTTTATTTTTTTATTTTTTTATTTATTTTTTTTAGAGGCCCTGGTTGCTTCACTTCTGTAGCCTAGTTTATACTTTCAATGAATGAAGCAGGTAGCTTACTACCTTTCCTCAAAAATAATAATAATAATAATAATAATAATTATAATGAGATAATTAAATTCACAATACTAGGTTGTTGAGTCTCCTCTTTCATTGCACCTGTTCTTCGTTGAACCGGAGACGGCCGGCGGGGCCGGGTCAGCGGATCGGGCCGGCTAACGTTAGGTCCAATTTGGAAGGGTTCAATGCACTGGTCTGGATCAAACAGCTCATGTTCGCGGACCGGGTAATTTTTCTCGACTCCTATTGTTGAATTTTAGTGTGTAGTTTACCACTCTTTGGAACGTTTCTAAAGGCGATTTTTGTGTGTTGATAATGAATAGTTCGATCAAAGTATGATTAGAGTTTTTTCTTTAAATTTTGTGACGCAGGGGCACTTACGAGGAGTATTGCGTTCATTTTTTACTACAAATAGTGCTATAGTGACTGTAGCAGAAGCGATGAATAATTAATGATTAAACATTATCTCTAAGAAACAATCATTTTTTATATAGTATGCAAAGCTGTATATATTATCAATTTGAGTGTTTTACAACCATTCAATAAGTTACTATGCATCCCAATTTGTCTCTGCTTGTATCCATATAAGAAAAGAAAAGGTGACTACGAATGTGAAGCAACTAGATTTCGAACTTGATTCAACTCCTTCTCTGATCTAAAGTTCATTTTTCTTTTTTATTCCATTTGCCGGACCAGTTAGGTTGAACTTAACGAGCAAGATAGCGAAAGCCCACTAGCCCAAGAACCAATGACATATTGATATTTTCTAGGCCAGCCCATTAGCCCATTAACCCACTAGAAATTGGCAGAAAATTTTGGAATAAAAGTCACAACTCACAAACCGCAGTGCATCTGCTCCTTCATATCTCTCTCCATCAGAAGAAGTTCATATATGACTCCATGTAATTTATATGTATCGACTGCATGAATCGCCAATCTTAGCGTACCTGTATGGAGCGAGAAGCATTTCGAATTCCACCGACGAATTAAATAATCAGATATTCAGCTCGCTAATAGAAAGACGAGAAGAAAAATGAAATACCATTGTGAACAGTGAGATGAATTATAAATTGGGCTTCATGTTTTTCCTAACAAATTAACAAGTTTGAATTATTTTAGTGCTTGTTTTAAATGCATATTCAGTGTCGTAAAGAAATAGATGGTTAAATCATTAAAATATTGGCTGACTCAATCAATTTAAACCGTAAATTACAATCGTCATTATTCACAAAAACAGTAGCCTTAATTTCGACGTCGAGTCAACACCGACAGCTAAAAGATTGTACAAAAAGATGCTCTCTTAGCGTTTGATCATGAACTTGGTGTCATTTTTTTAGGGATCAATGTTGATTAAACTTGGGAATTCATGGATCTTAATAAATAAAATAAAAAAAAACTATTAAAACAGGCCACACATGCAAATTCTAGAAATTTAAGTCCCTTTAGGTTAGGAATAGTTGAGTTTAAACTACTTTGTCCTTTCTCATCCTCTCCACCCACCATCCATATACTTCTAAACAAAGCCTTAGCCTAGGTCCTCTCTCTCTCTCTCTCTCCCCTCGTGGAAAACATGGTATTTGTCACTTTACTCATTAATAAGTGGCTTTTTCTCAAAAAAAAAAAAAAAAAAAAAACTCATTAATAAGTGGCAATCATAAGCTACTAATGGAATAGCCTTTAGATGATGATAAATATTGAAGTAGAAGGCATCTTCTCCTCTTTCTATGTTGATTTAGAAGGACTAGTTGTTGCCTTTTAATTGGTGAGAACATAAAATAAGTATGTATATACAGTGGGAGGACACATGGTCCAATGGTGGAAAAATAGGAAATAACTCTTTTAGTCTTATTCAAAACATTTAATGCTCTTATTGGTTTGCATTGGACGGTATTCATCTTTAGGTCGCGCCATGTTTTATATTAAATTAAATCGTGCGAAAACTACAAAGTTAATAAGATAATAAGCTTAGGTGCCATCCGAAACCAACGTTGTGGACCAATTCAATTTTGTACGTCTTTAGGAAATAAATAATATTGTTGGATCCAAATATGTACTAAACACGAATGTGTTGATTCAATGTGCTCAAAAAAAATATTTGTATCACTAATAACAAAGAGATGACGAATTCGAGATTAATCCTTGAAAGCTTGGCGCACAAGTTTTTCCGCTAAATCAATCATAAATTAAGGAGCAAAAAAGTCCACTTTGTAATTCCTTTCTTTAATGGGAACAAATATAATATAAAGTCAAAAACTGAACCAAATGGAGAGGGCAAAAGAAAAGTGAAATAAGCTAAATATTGATAGAGAGTATGAATCACATTCCCACACTCAATGTCAAAATCCAAATTAAGGAGTCACCTAATTTTATAAGCTACTTAATCAACATCCGATTAAAATCGTGCTCCTATAGGTCCAGCTATAAAAAGTCCAAATTAAGAACTTATTACAATCAATTATAATTTGATGGATGTTGGAGCTCATAATATCTCGCCGTCACAAATTAGGAAACCTAGGTAGATTGTTAAAACTATCTTGATAATTATAAAATATAATATTGTATTATAGCAAGTTTTGAGCCCTCTCAAATTTAAGAGATTTTTTAGTTCAGCCCCCAACATCCACTGTTTAAGAATATTAAGATAGTTTATAATTTTTTTATTAGATTGATCATTTAGATGTTATTGGTCTTGAAGATATACATGCTTTTTTTTTATTAATTATAATATTACTTGCTATTATTTTTGTATATGTTTTCCCCCATAATTTAGAATAATACATTATTTTTACTCCAAAGACATTGAATACCTGATCTTGACTTCAAAAAAAAAAAAGGAAAAAGAAAAAAACGAAAATACTCATCTCGGGTGAATATTCACTAATCCTCTTCTTACCTAAAACCTCGTGAACCCCCTGTTTTGGCTTTTAGTTATAAGAAACGTCCACAAACTCTATTTCCTTAACACATTAACACCACCAATTAATTTTCTCTTTTTTTTTTTGCATACCAACTAAGCCAAAATTTGTGACGATGTAAAATTATATTTTTTGCTATTGTCGTTTTCTTATAATAATTTTTAATATAATACAACAATAAGAGTAGTATAATTGTCGAGAAGAGATATAGAATAGCTGCAATGCAATTTGTTTTGTTTTGTTTTTTAAAAAAAGAAAATTATGAAATAAGATGAGAATGGGAGATTGGTGTTTAGACCAAGTCCAAGCAATAATTTCTGAGCTATTTGCTCTCGCCGGGGTATCATTGTAATTAGTGGGAAATTCTGAGGGCATTTTCGGAAATCGGTGCGAGGAATCTTCTCGCGGGTGCGCAAAAATGAGGCGCCCATATTCGCACCAGCCTGTGTGAACGCGGCTTACAGCGGATCTCGATCCTTCTCCCGCGGACAAATTCTTTTTCCATTTTTACCCCCTGAAATCTACGAAATACCGTCGTATCCCACCTAATCACCGCCGACCCACCGCATCCGATTCCATCCGACGGTCGTGATACAACGACGGGAGGCAACCGGATATGCACGCGTAATCGAACGGCTCAGATTCCGCCACCAATCGGCTTTCTACAGCGCTTCCCAACACGTATCATAAAGGGCCTTTTCGTCATTGGACCATGCTCCCGTAATATCCACGCGGCGCGTGGTCTCGGTACCGCCACGTGTCCTTTTGGTGGCCTCAGCGTCAGCGCGTACTCGAAGGAGCCGTGACCGACACGTGGCGGTCGCGCCAACCCAGAGAACCAGTGACGTCCGGTTACCTCTGCGAGAAATAACTGCATGGACCTGGTTCACAAAAACAGCCATGAATCAGCATATCCTTTTAGGTATCGTTTGGTTCGGGTATAAGTAAGAACTAATTATTACAGGGATAGATACAAGTATGGGGATAAGAAAAATAGTGTTTGGATAAAAATAAGGTTATTTCCGGAAATAAGAACAATTTTAGATAGTTTTATATAAAAAATAGAGGTGTTAGTGGGAATAACCGAGAATTACTATTCTCGGATAAAAAATTAGTATTTGGGTATAAAGGAGAGATAAGGGTCTATTCCTATTCCTATCCCCTAACCAAACGCTGCCTTAAAATTTTAGAGACTTTAAAATCAACATAGAAATAATTGGGTATACTCTGCATCCTTTAGATACTTGAAAAATTTTATCACCTCCATGCCAAATAGTAAAAAACATTAATTTTTAATAATTAGATTTTTTTTTAGGTGTTGTATATTTTATTCCATGATTATATTTTGATTTCGCCCAAACTTCACTCAAATTTGATACAAATTATATTTTGATTATATTTTAGATTCTTCACAAAATATATGTTTACTATTTCTTAAAAAATTTAAGATTCAGAAATTTACTTATTAAAAGAATAAATTTAAAAATTTGGTATCAATTTCACATGTGGTATTATCTACATATATTTTTATCAGTATAAAATTACTAAAATTTTATATTTAGATTTCTATAATTATGTTTATGAGATCGGTTCACGGTGGACTACGGTGCACGGAATAATAATTTGTCCATGATCAGCGTGTACGAGAGGGAGCAGGAAAGGACGCGTGGCCGTCACGCGAGCCCCGCCCACCGTGTTGCCTTTTTACGACCTTCTATAAATAAACGATTTACAGAGACGTCCCTCGTTTAATTTGCCCCGTTCGGCGACGCGATCGAAGAGAGAAAGAGAGATCCGAAAAAAGCTAGCGAGAAACCCTAGAAACGAAACCCTAGAAATCTTCGTGCTGCTCTTCTTTGTACCGGATCGCGCTAAGGGAAAGGAGCTCTTGGGGATCTTCGGGTCGAGCTTTTCGCGAGGTTTCGATCGGTGTAGGTGAGGAGGGGAAAGGCGAAGGAGATGGTGGCGGGAGCGGAGGTGATCCATCAGAGCATCTCGGTGCTCGACGTGCCGTATAGATGCATCGCGAAGGAAATCGAGGAGATGATCGACATCTCGGCCGCCGCCGCAGCTGTGGCGGCGCCGCGGCCCCCGTCGCCGGGGATCCGCCGTGGGACGGAGGCGGTTGTGGTGGACGTCGCGGCGACGCAATTGGTGAGCATTACGGTTCGTTCTTTGAGTAGTTTTTTGATGTGGATGAGTAGATCCTTCAAAGTCGTTATAAATTCGTACGGAATTAGGGTTAACTGATAGATCACATAGAATTTTATATGTCTTTGTACCTGAGTAATCTTGTAGAACTGATCTTGTAGGAACTATGGTTGTTTCTTGAGAGATCACATAGAACTGGAATCTTGAAGCTTTGAGTAGTCAATAATTGGGGCTTTATTAGGACTTATCTTTGTGCTAAATTGCCCTTTTTCGAACTACGAAATAATTCGCTTGTATTTATTGGGTTGCATGATTGGAGATCCAAGGATGGTGTGCACTGCTCTCTGTAGTTAAATTTATGACATGGGACTTCATGTGTTCGAGCGTTTTCTGTAATAAGAGACTATTTTCTCTTGAATTTATTGAACCTTCTGTGTTAATGAATGAGGTTATATGCCGTTGAATCTATTGCACCTTTTTCTTCTCCCCCACCCAAAAAAAAAAGAAAAAATCGATTGCACCTTTCATATAATAAATAAATGATGATATTTGCTTTTGAATTTACGTACATAGTATACAAAGGTGGGAAGAGGTTATTTTATACTGGAGAACTCATTTATGGGTTGATTTTGCCTTCCAAAGAAAAATCTGCAGTCCATGTTCTCATTCATTTCTAAAATCTGGTATCTGAATTTCTGTGAATGCAGTTGACTCAACAAGTTTCAATTACTTGCTTTAGCTGTTATCAAGGTCTGTTTTTAAATCTCCAAGCGTTGTATTACTGGTTTAGTTGATCAGGTGACTGAAACTGTTTCCATATCCTGTGTCCAAGTAACGAATCAAAAACCATTTAGCTGATGATTACGCATAGTGGAATCACCCTATGTTCGAAATACAAAAACCTTCACCTTATGCTCTGTATGAAGATAAGTAATTGCGTGATATATGGCATGAAGAGCTAATTAGATGATTTCTCATTTAATGTAGGACTTGAGATCCTCAGACGCTTGTCCAAATGTGTCCGAAGAACATCTACAGTTTGTTCCAACTATTCGTTCTGGTAGTTTTGCCGACATTGGACCGAGGAAGCACATGGAAGATGAACACATTCGGATAGATGATCTTTCAGCTCATCTAGGTTCAGCACTCACATGTCCACGGCCTAGCGCCTTCTATGGGGTATGTAAACTGATCCTTCCCAATATTTATTTGCCCTTGCAAAATTATCTATTTACATTATCACTGCAAATGAATATGTCCTCCAAAAACCTGAGATATATGCATAATATATATTGTGCTTTACTCCTCAGCTTTTGAAAAACTTGTTCTAACTTCTTCCCATGAATTGGATAACTTCCCATCATCATAAGAATGGGACTCTATGATTACAGATTTTCCATGAATATGTTATATAAGATAGTGATTTTGGAGGTATATATATATGTAAAAGCTCCTAGCTATATCTTGTTTGGCTTATAATGATTTGAATTCTTATAATTCTCTGCATGGCAGCTGTTTGATGGCCATGGAGGTCCAGAAGCAGCAGCTTACATCAAAAGGCACGCAATTCGCTTTTTCTTTGAAGATGCTGGCTTTCCGCAGGCATCGCATGCAGATAGCATTTTCTTGGAATCAGTTGAGAATTCTGTTCGGAGAGCTTTCCTTCTTGCAGACCGTGCTTTAGCTGATGATGGAAATATTAGTAGTTCCACTGGAACCACAGCCCTCACTGCATTGGTCTTTGGAAGGTATACAACATGGACCCTTTTTATTTTGAACCCTTTTTTTATGTTGCACCTGGTTTTCAGGAAAACAGTGTTGTTTAGCAACAGCATCGCAAACTATATTAAAATTGTGGGAAATAAAATCCAAGTGTATTGTAATGTATTGAACATTAATGTATGTAGGAGAAAAGTAGAAAAGTAGGTGATAGCTCCTAGAGAGAACTATTATGAATTGATGTTACTTGCTAATGTTAGGAAATGTTTTTTGTTTTTGCGAGTACAATTGAGTTTGAAGGTTGAATCATTCTAGTTCAGTTAGTTTCTAGGAACATGTTTAATTCCATCCAGACCTAGCTGTATACAAATCACATAATCAATCATAGTAATTTCTTTCTTAACTGCCTCTTCGGTATAGTTGATTAGTCGAATACCTGTTTGACAAAATTAAACTCTTAACATCATGCAGGCTTCTATTGGTGGCCAATGCTGGCGATTGCCGCGCGGTCCTATGCCGAAAAGGAGTCGCGGTTGAGATGTCGCAAGACCACCGCCCAATTTATGCTGGTGAGCGGCAAAGAGTAATCGAATCCGGCGGCTTCATCGATGATGGCTATCTAAACGGAATCCTCTCTGTAACCCGTGCCCTTGGTGACTGGGACATGAAGAAGCCCCCCAGCAGCGGCTCCCCTTCCCCCCTCATTGCTGAACCTGAGTTTAGGCAAGCCGAGCTAACTGAAGACGACGAGTTTCTAATCATAGGCTGTGATGGTATATGGGATGTCATGTCGAGCGAGCATGCAGTAAGTGTGGTTCGGAGGGGGTTAAGAAGGCATGATGATCCTGACCAGTGCGCAAAAGAGCTTGTCAAGGAAGCACTTAAGCTGAATACCTTTGATAATCTTACCGTCATTGTTGTTTGCCTCTCCCCTTCTACAGAATATTGTGGATCTTCGCCTCAGAGGTGCGCGAAGAGTTTGTCGTCTGAGGCGCTATGTAGTTTGAGGAGGTGGTTAGAGGATGGTGGCGGCGAGGGTGGCAAATGATGTAGTGAATCAGAGAGGGGTTTTAGGGTTTAATTTTTTGGATGTACATAATAAAAGTTGACGATGGCGAAACAAATTTTATGTCCTGCGATGTTTATGTTATTACATGAGGCTGCTTAGGGAGGTGGCGAGGGAGGGAGACAAGCAGCCACAGTTTTGTAGTGGTGTTGGATGGCTTGTTTGTACATAATACTGCGATTGTGTTTTATCAGCGTATCCAGTTTCCATTGTTAGCAAGTTAATTTTGTATTTTTATTTGTATATACCTATTGTTGTGTCAGTTCACAACGCTGTTGTTGCTGCAATTTGTTTCAAATCGTTGATTCAGAACAGGCCTTTTAACGAGAGAGGAGTAAAAAACACGTTTTTAAATTTTAATTCAAATCACATCTCTCACCTGTTTGTTGCTTAAGCAGAAGCAAATGTTTGAAATTTTGATTCAAATCATCTCTCGCAATCATTTTTGGAGCTTTAAAAGGAATCATGCTAGTGCTAGAGAGGAAGGTGCTTCGCTTGCCGGTAAGAATTTTGCTTGAAGATCACGTTGCGGGAAAGGTGTGAAAGGAATAATGGGGTTGGGTGAATCCACTCCCCGATTCTCCCCTCTTCCATAAATACACTAGCCGCAAAATTTGACCAACGATCGACAAAGACAGAGAAGAAACAAATGGGAAGGTATACCGGAGAAGGCACCACCTTTGACTTCTCTACCACTTTGACTTGTTAGAGGGTCCAGCAATGGCACGGGCGGCCGTACAGCTTTGCGGGCCACTGCCCCGCACACAAAGTTGGAATCCGAATTTGGAGAGCGATGGAGCGGGTCGACCGACATCGCCTGCGAAATCTGACAACTCGTGATGAATAAATGTTGATCACCCAACATTCACATCTGGCAACACTACCTAGAATTTGCCTTTTTCACTTTTTGTCCCTGCTGAAAAGCCAAAAATAACTTCACAAAAACCCGCATTAAGCAGGCTTTGTTTTATTTGGCCTAGATTTTGAGAAAACAATTTACACATAATTAATTTTAGATTTAAAATCAAAAAATTGAAAATTAAAAATTTAGCTTTGAAAATGTTAAATTTAAAATGTAAATATAAAATTTAAGAATGAAGAAATATCACAATTAACTGGATTCATGTATTATATAATCATTACCTGCAGATCACGTAGCATATATTTGATGCGCGAAATACATGAATCATGTAAAGTATATGAATATACGATACGCAGAAAAGTAGAATACCAGGCATTCTAGCTCCAACTCAAGGGGTCAAGAAATATCAACAAGAAGAAGCAAAAATACTAACAAAACTCCACAAAATCACTATAACTGGGCAACAAACCTGGCCTTTCACGAGGATTAATAGCTTTTTGTCACTAGATTACAATACCCAATGAAACAGTGGAAATGAAGGAATTCCAGCAAGTTATCCACAAATACATCTACCATTTACATGTGACCCAAAAAAAAAAAAAAAAATCTAAAGCACCTAGTTAAGTATAGTCCATTATGTAGCCGCTACACAGCACTCAACATAGACAAATCAGGAGACCTCCCTATGACAAATCAGGAGACCTCCCCATAGGGAGGAGGAGATCTCTCATGGAGTCGTACTCCTCTCCGCTTACTTGAGCCGCATTTAGAACCTGCAAGGAAAACAAATTTATAATTATAAAAGCAATAGTTCTAAAGAAATGATATAATTTAACAGAAAAGTGCTGGAGCAAGTGTGTTTGATGGCAGAAGAGTTTGTTCTTCATCGAGTTCTCATCTTTTTTTAATTCCTTGCGAGCATTTTCAGATCCTTGCTTTAGAAGCCCTTATCAAGTATCACCAGATAAACGGTTTTGAAGTGAGCCACGGAGAATCAAATATTCAAGTAAAATGTGGAAGCTTTGCATGTGAGAGGACTAACGTTACTGGATTGACATTTCAAATTCGTCCTCTTTGCTAGGTACATTCCTTTGCTTACAGTTGAGAACGGTTTGTATCAAACCCATGAAAATTTGCGAGGAATTGATGCATATAATTTTTCTCCAAATATTAAAAGTAACGATGATGACAAAAAGACTAGTTCAAAGTTCACACAAATATTAACTCACTTGAGATTTGAGATTAGAATTAAGTAATACCAATAATTGCATAAAGCAATGAACTGACTACATGACATGATGAACAAGCAAAGAAATTAAGGAACCTCTATTGAGAAGCTCAATGAAAAAGCAGAAGGGAACATCTATTGATAAGCTCAATCAAAATGACACAATAAAGAAATTAAGGAACCACTGACATGCTAAATTTGAATACGGAAACAAGGTAGTAAAAGAAAAGGTATTCACCTTATGTAGCAGCATATTCTTGTTAGTCATATGTGGAGCAAGAGCAGGAAGTCTGTGTGCAGAGAGGGCATCGAGAAAGAGAAGTACAATAACTTGCCATTGCCTTGTTTTGAAGGAAGGTAATGCCTTGACAAATGACATTGTATCAAGCAAGAGCCCCTGCAATGAGAAGTGTCTCATAATACGACATTATGACCTACTCCGAAATCAAAAGGCGAGCATTAAATCAAGCAGGAAAACATCAGGAGGTTAGAGACCCAGGCATACGAAGGTATTGTATTATGCTAAGCAAGAGGCAATGTCCAAAATTCTAAATATTTCTTTATTTTTGCAGATAGCTAGCTGACTGAATGCATACCAAATTTAGCTGAAGGTCGAAAACCATGCTTCAGTATCAAATACGTAAATAGTTCTGGATTTTATTCTATAAAGAAAGAAAAGAAATAACCAAAAAGCAAACTATATCAAAAATAATGATAGGTTATGAAGAAACATAAAACTGTTTTCGTGGGCAGGTACTTACTTCTAAAATGTCTACACTACAGATAAAAATCTGACATATTTATACCTGCTATGTTACATAGTGAAACATAAAATGGATAGCCCTCTTTTATCCCTAACACATACCAAATTTTTCTCCAAAGTTGAAACCGGCACCGGCAGCCTGAGACTCATTACGAGCCCCAACAAGGCACGAGAGACACAACCATCTATCGTCTGTCTAATTTCAGATGAGCGATCATCCTTTAGTACTATCTTACGGGGGTACTCCCTCCCATTGACCATCAAAAAGTCCTCCTCAGCACTCTCATCACACCCATATATGTAGGCCAAAGAAGAGCATGTTATCCATCCAAAGAGTGCCATCCACAATGTTGCAAATGAGGATAACTGAAGAAGAGAAAAACAAGTTATGTCTCCACTTTGTCATGTAAAAGTAAGGGTAAAATGCATGAATAGTTCCTGAAACTTAAACAAATTCAATTTGGTCCCTACTCTTTCACCTAAACAAATTGCCTCTTATGTCACATATTTCTTGCAATGTTTTTCTTTTTCAAGGATTGATTTTCATTCAAGAAAACACCGCCTGTTGTTATTTACATGCTCATCTCCTAGCAGAGATTAGAGATTTTGGATGAAAAATGTATCAAGGAATGAAAATTGCAAAATATTAGGTAAGTTCATGAACTAATCTGTATAGGCAAAAAATTAACGACCAGATTGCAATTCATCAATAGATCAGGGATTGCACGTACCACTTAAAACTAAAGAAAATACAAATACTGTGCGTAGGATAACCTACAGTTAAACTGAATCCCTCTGGCGGCGTGTCATGCCAAGAATCCTCAACTTCAAACATATCAGTGTCTAGAATAACAGTTTTCTTAGGCCACTTCACAACTCCTCTATCAAATTCAAAGTTATCTTCACCTTCTTCACCACCCCTCCCGTCAACATGTTGTGGCTGAGGCAAGAGAACAATCCCAGCTTCCGAAACTGTAACAAAGAATGTCAGCATGACATACAACGAGCAAAAAGAACCTTACAAGTTGAAATAGTGAGTCCGGGCAAATCAGGTAATTAAGGACCTATTTGGATGCAGGAACATCTTGTTCATCTTATCTCTTCTAACGATAGGACAATGGGCAGTACAACAAGATATAAAGATACAGCAAAAGTTATCACTGGATTTCTTATTCTGACATCCAAATACGCCCCCCTTTTTTTCAATGTGACAAACATTGTGACTTGCAAAAGCTAATTACATAAACTAATTAATTGATACCTGCATCTTCTACTTCAGATGTTCCTGAAGTAACAGCTTCTGCGGCCCAAGTCAGGGCAGCTGCGCAAGCCTCAGCTGATGCAAGCCTTAAGGAAGCGCCGTCATCTCCCTCAGACGATACATGAGAGTTTGTACTACCTTCATGGGCACCCTTTCTTTCCATCCCAGATGCAGTTGTTACCTCATCAGCCCATTTGACTGAATTCCTTCTATTCTTGGACCCTTTAGTCTTCAAAGAAGACCTCAATGCAGGTATCTTCTTCTCCCTCGAGTCAATCCCATTTCCCAACTCTTCGTGATATTGTGAACCGATTAAGGGAGCTTTTGAAGATGTTACAGAAGTCTGGTTTCCAGCGATTACAGCACTCCTCACGTCTAGTTGTTTTGCATCAATTTGACCGAAATTAGGGGTCTTTGTTGAAGTCTCATTCCCGACAATGATAACACTTGTAAAATCCACTTCGCTACTCTTGCTTCCGCTCGCCTTTTTAGTTTGCTTAGGCTTGGAGGATTTTGATGAAGATTTAGTTGTTTTCTGCTTCTTTATCTTCTTCTCTTCGAGAGCCATATCTTCCAATTTCTTAGCTATCCCTTCTGATATATCTTGCGTTCGAATTGACCAGGAAGAAACCCCATCAACCTCATCTCCCACAAATCCCGTAGTCGTAAAACCCACTTCACTACCTATAGATTTCTCAGCCTTCTTCACCCCCTTCTCTTCGGCATTAGCTTTAGCTTTTAACCCTGTAATACAAAATGCAGGTTCACCCTAAAATACTAATTTTTCGCAGCAAGATAAGTTTTTTCTTATTGAATCCCCAAAGCAAACCGTTGATTCATGAAAAATATCACCTCTCTCCTTATAACTGAATCATTTTCAAACCCTAATAGTCACGAAGAAACGAACCAAAGGGGGGGGAAATTCACCTTTCTTACTGTCGTACTGAGGAACGTAACCCTCAATAGCGTTCGACGGGCCGATCCACTCATCAAGTGACACATCACCACCCCCGGCATCATCCTTCTCCGTAATCGTCAATTTGGAAAACCCTAAATCCCCCTCCTTCCCCAAGCCCGCGGCTTGGTCCTTCTCCTCCACAGCGTCGGCGAAGAGCGCCAAGACCTTCTCGACTCTGGAGGGGCTGAGATCGGCGGAGCGCTCGGGGGCGAGCGCGGCGGAGAACGCGCGGCTCGCGACGACGCAACGCTGGGAGCAGTACTTGTAGGTCTCCTCGAGGTCGTAGACGCGGTGCTCGCGAAGCGCGACGCGGAAGCGGCCGCGGCGGGGGCGATCGGAGGGGAGGGGGTTAGGGCACAGGGGGTGGCCGCAGAGGCCCGCGATGGTGCGCTCGATGACGACGTCCTCGTAGTCGGCGCGGGAGAGGAGTGCGCCCGCGGCGAGGAGGTGGCCCTCCGATCGCGCGGCGCCGTCGAGGAGCGCGAGCTGGATCCGGTGCACCACCGCCGCCACCGTCGCCGCCGACGCCGACGCCGCCATGGGTGTTTGGAGAAGAGGAGGAGGAGGAGGAGGAGGAGGAGGCGAGGATGGAGCGGAGTCGACTTCTGAGACCGCCAAACCGCAATGCAGCCATAGGCCTTATTTAAAATTTTTAATAATTAGCTTTATTAATATTTAATTAAGAATAATAATAATAATCATATGAATGAAATAGTTTAGTTAATAATAATAATTTTTAAATTTTTAGATCTATCTGAGAATTGGTACTGTACTGAAGTACAAAATTTAAACTATTTTTAAATTTTAAAATGTATATGTTTTGACTAAATTTTAAAGATAAATAAATATTCAGTCATTTTTATTCACTATTTTTTTACTATTGAATTGTTAAAAAGTCTTCCTGACAAAACTTTATCCTTGTATTTATTTATTTATTATTTATTTATTTTTTGGTGATTATACATCAACTAAAATTCAATAATTCTACAAGTGGAATATAAATCAAAACAAACTAAGAAGAACCTGCTAATTAAAGAAAGAAACGTGATTTAGCTCACCCACTATTCAGAACTACCAGTTTCATCTTCTTGATCTATTCTATTTCACCTCCTGCCACTAAATATTTGGTTACGAAGATTGCTCCAAAGCCATGATCTATTGCATCTAAATGGCTCTCGAGGTCCGTTGGTACGACTTCGTTTGCTTCGCCATCGTCGTCGGAGCCATCTTGGTTTCGCTATGGATGATCCTTAGGAGCAAAGGCGATGAGAACCGTGAGGGCCGTACGAAGTATGAGAGTTTGCTGATGTTCGGGGCACCGAATGACGGATTTGGATTCAGATTGAGTTCAAGAATTGGTTGTTTGAACTCGAGTCAGCTTTGGAAGAGCTGTTGGCGCGGGCTTCACCCGACATGGTTGCTCATTTTCAGGATGGTTGCTATGGTCGTCATGGTTGCGATCTTTTCGTTGGTCATGCGGATCTATGGTTCGAGCATTATGTTGTACTATACTGAGTGCGTATTTTTTTTCATCTGATACTCTTTTCTTTAATTTTCATCATTCTTTTCAAATTTTAATGTATATATATATATATATATATATAGATCTATTCAACCGCAAAGTAGCAGTTACAGATCTGCGTGATGTGAATTTCGTCTTACGTAAGATATAGACCATGTTAGTGTCACTAATATTTCTCATCATTAACTTCATTGCTTTTGCATTAGAAAAAGATTCAAAACAAGATATGGAATGTACCAAAATGTCAAATGTCCCTTCTTTTTTTTTCTTTTGAAAACTTTATGAATTATAACCAAATCAATTATAGTGCGAAGAGGGTCTCTCTCTTCTTTTCTCTTTAATATATACACAAGAAATAAGTTTAAAAATAGTAATTTTTAGTATAAATATACTTTGTTCATTGTGTTCATCACAACACATATTTTAAAATTTTATTTTAAAACATCTGAAAAATGAGTTTGAGAAGATACGTCCATAATAAGAATAGTTGTAATAATAATTATTAATTATTAATAATTAATATTAATAAAGAAGGTCCTAATATCGTTCCACGTGTACACATTAAAAACAATCAACTACAATAAACAGGTACTAAATAACTACCCCATAATCACCACATCGAATAATTTGGGAAGTTATTGGGTACGTTTAAACAATTACACATTACCGGTATTTGTTTGTCCCCCATCTTCGGGATATTCCGTTCCACTTTTCCCCAACTCTACATCTCTCCTCTGTCTCTCCCTCTCTGGATCTCTCTCGATAGGGTTTCGGATCCCAATCCATGGCGAACTAGGGTTTCCTCCGCTCGCGGCGGCGATGGCGTCCGGGGACGACGAGGGCATCGGCTACTGGATGCGGTGGCAGGTGCCCGTATGCGCCCTCATCACCGCCGCCCCGGCGATCGCCGCGGCGGTGGTGCTCGCTAGGGTTAAGAGGGAGCCCCTCCGATCAGCCGACCTCTGGGCCCCGTGCTGGGGTCGGCTCCACCCCATCGCCCTCCTCTGCTACCGCGTCCTCGTCTTCTTCGCCATGGCCTCCTTCCTCGCCGTGACGGTCGTCAACGATGGGTTCGGAGCGTTCTACTTCTACACCCAGTGAGCCCTAGTCCCTTCGATTTGAGCCATTTTGGTGATCCCGAAGCGTTCGATTCGTTCCTTTTTTTCTGGTCACGTCCCCCCCTTTTTTCTAGGGTTTATCAGTTTAATTTATGCCCTCCTAATCGTTCATTCTAGTTCAGTTGTGGTTACTCATCGAATGCATTAGAATTTATCATACGCCGTAAATTAAAATTCTCATCCATATTATAATGCACGCGCTTATGCAGCTTTGATTCCTCAGTGATCTACCTTGATCTAGATCTTCATGTCCATCAGTCCATGTACTTGAAAAGTTGAAATGTTGTAGAATTTGCATAGTGCTTCAAGGATATGCTTGTTTTTCAGGCTTTATCATAGGATTCCAATTTGTTTATTGTTGTTGGTATTTAAAAATGATGCATAAATGATTTCATGTAAACAGGCAATAACCATATACAGACGTTCCCGTTATACAGACGCATAATTCATATATAGGATTTGTGCTACCATTGCTTTGTATTGCAGCAGTTTGTGTTGCACAGTATTTTATTAATTTTTGGTTCTGTAAGCTTTTTTTTTTTTTTTTTTGTGTATGATTAAGTGTGGATTTCTCGTGACCGTGTCTTTGTATAGATGATAGAGTTTTGTATGAATAATCTGTTCGGTTATAATATAAACAGGCTTGGAATGTAGGATTTACAATTCAGCACTTATGCGTGCTTTTCCTATTACTCGATCCCCTTCAGTTTCCTTTTATTAAGTTGATTTCTACTTTCCAGTTTGGTACATCTATTTTATGAAATTAGATTGACTTTTTGGCATTGAATTATTGGATCCTTTTGATTTATTTATTTCCTTTTTACAAAATGATGTGCAGGTGGACCTTCACACTAGTTATTGTTTATTTTGCGGTATGTTCTTTAAATTCCTCCTCTTTTTTTTCTTTTTGGTGTCGATGAAGTTGTCTACCACTTACTTTTGTGCTACCGTAAAGAAGAAAGGAATCATAAGCACCTTTGGTTTTCGATAGGTCCTTTGAGGCTTAATTGAGATTGGTGCTTTCAGGGTAATCTTAGATATGTTTTTCTGCAGATAGCCTCCGTCATATCTGCCCACGGATGTTGGGTTTACTCAAAACAGCATACCACTGAAAATGATGAGGCTAATGGATTCCTAAATGACGATCCTGAAGAGAACCCTGGAGATCGGATCTCCAGACCAAACAAAAATGATGATCAAGATCAAATCAGATTTTCAAGTCACCATGGGCGATTACTGTATGAGGAAAGAGCTGGATTTTGGGGATATTTGATGCAAATAATTTACCAGGTAAGGATCTTTACCTTTTTCTCTTCTTGAATTTGGTACAGATCTGCGAAATAATTGTATTATGATCACAGTGGTTTCTCTTGTGTACATTATTCTCAACACATCACATGACTTGTGCAATCTTCTCAATGAGAACTATGTGTAGATATCCTTTACTTGTCCTGTTTTCATCCTGTGATACAATCATTCTACTTTATTTATTTATTTATTTATTTATTTTTATTACCTTCTCTTTTTGTTACCCTTTTTTTTTTTTCCTATTCCTTATGGAAGCATTACAAGTACTGCCTACCAATTTGTTTGACAGACAAGTGCGGGTGCTGTGGTGCTGACAGATGTTGTCTTTTGGGGTCTTCTTGTGCCATTCCTATCTTCTGAGTATTTCCGTGTTAATTTGGTACGTTGAATTGCAAAATGTTATGTAAAAAAATCTTTCTCAATCAAGCCTAAACCCTGAACAATCAACTTCATGTTGCCCCTCAATATGCAATTTTTTTATGGATTAATCATGAATTTATTCCATGAAGTCCGACTTAGATTAAAATTTTATCTCAAAGTTCATTTGTAACAACTTAGTCCCTCAAGTTTGGCCCCCTTATGGCAGATAATGGCCTGCATGCACTCTGTCAATGCTGTGTTCCTGCTAACCGACACCGCTCTCAATAATTTGGTAAGCCTTAGGAATTAGAATGAGAAAATTCAATCATGAGCAGCTAACTTGTCTATATTTTACTTTTACTTTTATGAGACAGACTCTAAATACAAGTTTTTCTTCTATTTTCGCCAGCCCTTTCCCTGGTTTGGAATGGCTTACTTTATTTTCTGGAGCTGCATCTATGTAGTTTTTCAGTGGGTCCTTCATGCTTGTGGTTCTACCTGGTGAGTACAAAAGCTAATCAAGTAGCCATTTAACACTAATCTGGAATATTCAATTTTTCTAATGTTCTTTGTCTTAATGAACTATTTTTAGCCTCTGATAGAGGAAAAACAAAATGGACTGTTAACGCTTGTGCGAAACCCCACTTATTTCATGGATTTGGACATATTTGATAACCTATTCTTGATGCTTCTCCAGGTGGCCTTACCCATTTCTCGAGCTTGCAACACCTTGGGCGCCCTTGTGGTAACACCAATTACCTCTGTTTTTTTTTTTTTTTTTTTTTTTCCTTCTTTTACTTCTGTGACTTTCTTTGCTTGCAATTTATGTTTGTTTATTCTGATGGCCATTTCAAATTGGGCAGGTATTTTTTTTTGGCATTGGTTCACATCCTATGTTTCAGCTTCTATTGGCTTATAGCGAAGGCCAAGGTTACATATTGCCCCAAGCTTTTCCCACATGCATATGTAGGATTGTATTAGATACTAACATACGCCTTCTATTATGGTTTTGGGACGCATTTGATGATGATCCCCATTACTCAAGGTTTTACTTTATTGAACCAACGGTGAGGCATAGTGAAAAGAATGTAACAGCAGGGCCATTGCTATTGTCCTGTAAACAAACACAAACGGGGAACGTGATAGATATTATCATATTAATAAGGAGCCCTACCGTGCCTGGAACTAGCGTATTTGCCAGTTAGGCATCTTATTATTAGTTCCTATTTAAGATAGGTTTTGATAAAAAAGAAATAATTTTATATGCTAGAGAAATATTATATCTTTTTTTTTCCTTATTTTTGGTATAGGAGAAAGAACCGGTTGATTATTTTGATCTTGCGTTAATGGTTATTGTTCACTTAGCGTACTTTCTTATATGCGGATGAAAGATTGTAAATGTTTGAGACTTAAATTTTGCTATGGTCATAAGCTTGTGTATTAAGAGGGAAAAGTGTGCGCGTCTGTGTACACGCCCTTCAGCAGGCAACCTCAAATTGAGAGCTCATAAGGGGAAGAGAGAGATAGAAGAGGAAAACTTATCATATGTAGGCAAAGTGAAGGGAGCCGACTAGTTAAAAGCTCTAATATTAGGAGATTAAAATCATTCTGCTCGTCACACATGAACGACTAAAAAGAAATAAAGAGCTCCCACAAGGATGGACAATCTAGTAAAGCAGAGAAACAAGACTCTAGATACACAGACAACCAAACTACGGTGGAAGGGAAAGGGTGCAAGAAACACAACAATCCAAGCTCCTCATAGCTGGCGATTTGTAAAACACTTAAACCTTAAAAACCACATATTGTTCACAGATAAAAGAATGCTGCAGAGTGTTTGTCAAATGAAAAACCAGAGCTGCCATATTATTCACAGACAAGATTATGCTAGATGCTTCTTAGTGGTGCAAACACATAGCTATCTAATCCGCAGCATGAAGATGTATGATGCTAGAAGCCCTTTTCTTTTTGAGCTTCATCTGATAACTATCTGAATAAACATTCATCTTCAGGGTTCAAATTGAGTAATACATGCTAGCAGTTAACCAGTTTAGAGCACAGGAACCGACTGCTTTAATATAAATTAAAAAAAATAAAGGTGTTTTGTAAGACAAAAGGGAAAAAAGATCACGCTCCAACCATAAATTTAATGAAATCAAGACTATTGTACAGGTCAAAGTCACAAAAAAAAAAAAAAAGTAAAAGAAGAAACAAGCCTTCTTTTCAGCATCCTAAATAAAATCACCAAAGCGAGAGCGAGAAGAATTTAAAGGGCAGGAATTAATGCACTCATAGGCGATACTAATGAAAAACAACCACGAAATTACGGAATATACATATGCCTACCAAAAAACAACTTTTACCCAAAAATGAAATGCTTCAAAAAAAACATTTTCCAACCAAACTGAACAAAAAGTTATAAAAAAGACATAAAAAGAGTACAAGCTAAAAAGATATAAAAAGCAAAAAGATGAAGAGAAGCACATGAATAAAAGAAGTGTATCAATCATTCTATAATCTATGCATGTCGATTTTTCTCATAAGTGAACTGATTAGATGAGATAGTCAGACGATTTTCTCAATTGATCAGCTGATCTACTTTGCCCCTCGCATAGTAGGGGGTCCAAATATTTTCAATGGTAAGCATGGTCGGTCACACTAAGACCAATCGAATGAAAGATTTACAATTGTTCCAATGGATATTCATGTCAAGGAGTTTCAGAATTTTCTTCCAAATTTAGACACTAAACTCGAACACTTTCAAACCATTTCCAATTACCGCACATATTATAGCAAGAATATAGTATCTTGCATTAGCAAAGTTATACTTAAATAGATTTGATTCTATCTTTTGAGAAATATGTGTGTGATCTCAGTATGGTTGGGATGCAAGCGGGCTTGTGAATCGCAGTATGGTTAGGATTCACGGAACTCGTTCCTCTGAATCATCTTCACTCCCTACAAGTTTGAGGCTAAAAAGGCTACTGTAAGAGTGAGGCATACTAAGCAGGTGATTTTCCTGTGCCCAATCAACATGAGAGACTTAATTCCTATTCCTAGAACATTGTCCAGGTAATGCATCACAATTTTAATCTCTAAACATCACTAAATTTACCTCATTACCTGTCACAGAGGGGAAAAAACAAAAAATACATACAACAAGTGCTCCTCAAAATTATTTCTTCTCTAAGTCAAAACAACTTGAAAAAACGACAACATTACAGCGCTGAATCAGCTAGAACAATATTACAACACATAAACCACTAGTAAATCAAGCAGAACAATAGAACAACTAAACAAAAATTAGTTAATCTTAGGAAAAAAATAATAAAAAAAACATACTATAAATAGACAACCAAACATCACTTCCACAGATCAGAAGAACACACATATGTAAACGATTTATCTACTATTAATAACAAACTCAGATGTGAAATATGTCACTAATAGGATCCATCACAACGAAGTAAGAGAGAAAATATAGATTTAAATTCAGAGCACGAAATAGTAAACCCGTCCGCATAAGTTTCGAGCAATCGAGCATGAAAAACATTAACCAAAAACAGATCTCAAATCTAAAACCCTCTATGAGTTGTCCATCGAAAATTAACGACTCACTCACCTTTGTTCTGGTAGACGTAGGTGAGGCCGCACTTGCCGCAGTAGTGACGATCAAAGTGGTTGGCCATGAACGTCCCCGCCCCGCACTCGGTGTTAGGGCACTCCTTCCTGAGGCGGGTGACCTTACCGGTGGCGTCGTCGACCTTGTAGAACTGGAGCACGGCGAGCTTCACCTTCTTCTTCTTGTGCTTGATCTTCTTGGGCTTGGTGTAGGTCTTCTTCTTGCGCTTCTTCGCCCCGCCGCGGAGGCGGAGGACGAGGTGGAGCGTCGACTCCTTCTGGATGTTGTAGTCGGCTAGGGTTCGCCCATCCTCGAGCTGCTTCCCGGCGAAGATGAGGCGCTGCTGATCGGGGGGGATCCCTTCCTTGTCCTGGATCTTTGCCTTCACATTGTCGATCGTGTCCGAGGACTCCACCTCAAGGGTGATTGTCTTCCCCGTGAGGGTCTTCACAAAGATCTGCATCTTCGCGGCCGCGGAGGACGAGGCGCGGCGGAGGCGGAGCTCGCGCCGCGTCTAGGGTTAGGGTTTCGGAGGCGGAGAGGAGGAGAGGAGACGAGATGAGAGGTGGCTAGGGTTTTTCGAGGGAGAGACCGAGAGGGTATATATATATATAGGACCCGATTTTGTGGGCCTGGATTTTCAAGCCCATTTTGGCCCATATAAACTGTGCATTGACACTACGGCCTAATACGGCCGAGTTCGAATATAGCCCCATTGTGGCCTACGAACGAGTTTGAACTTTGAAGGAGAGGGGCACAGTATGAGGCCTATTATGGCCCTGAAATAACCATTTTTTCATATTTTTTAGGATAAACTTCAAATGGTTTTATATTTTCTCACTTTAATATTTTATAATTTAAAATGTATCAATTTAGTAGTCTGTGGTTTTATTTCTTCCTTTTTATCAGCTCCTCTATTAACATTTCGTTAAATTATATACAAAAACTTTTTCTAACATTAGTTTTAACTTTGTCACTGATTTAATGAAAAAAAATTAGTGGAAGAGGTAATAAAAAGAGAAAAAAAATCACGGAATACTAATTTGATATACTTTAAATTACAGGTACTAACATAAAAAAGTGCGAAACCATAGGGAGGATATTTGAAGTTTTTCTTATTTTTTAAGGAGGATGACCCAACATTAGGCCCATTATGGCCCAGGAGAGACTTTGAAAGAGGAGAATGATATAGGCCCAGCGCCAGTACAAAACAATGTATGATGCAGTAAGACCCACAGGCCCATTATGAGTGGAAAAAGATGCAGGCAATTGTTGGCCCATTATGAGTGGAAAAATTTGGATCCATATGCGCGCACTCAAGTATTATAATATAGTTTAATACTCCAATTTAATCAGGGAACAAGAAAACCAAAAAGGAACTTGATTAACATAATCAACGGGTACAGCATAAACACTCGATTCCTTTCATAATCGGAAAGAAGCGAATGATTACTACAAATAAATTAATTAAACAAACTTCTCAAAAAAAAAAAACAAAAAACAAAACAAAACAAAACAAGATAAATGCGAAGTTTTTTGTGGTTACACCAACCCTCGATTGCATGAAAAGCCGCCGAATGAAGCAAATCCAACTAAAATAATTTTGAAACTGGAACGAAATAGACGCAAAAAAACAAATTTTGAATCTCGCACACGCATGCACGCAAGCAAATTGATTGTCGATCAGTTCGCCACCCTACAATTCTTCCTGATCCGGCCGCCGTTGGCGCTGGTGAGTATCTCGATGGCGCCCATCTTCAGCATCGCCTTGTTGAAGCTCCTCGGCCACGTGTACGGCTGGTTAGAGCTTTGGTTCACCAGCGCCGCCGCCTGCGCGTTGTTCAGCAACGTCTGGTCCGAAGTGAAAAGCACCTTGTGCGCCTTCACCAGCTTGTAGTACCTCGTGTTGAATCTGTATCACATCACCACCTTAGTGTGAGTACCTCATATGAACATATATATATATATATATATATATATTATATCGTTCTCTATCAGCTTAAATTTTTCTTCTTTTTTTTTTTCTTTTGGCTCCATCTTGTAAGTAATTTAGAATAGTGGAGAAATATTTTTTTTTTACTTGTTGGGCGTGACGACGTTCATGTCGACCACCGGGTCCCCGCCGCCGTTCTTCGGGCACTTGGTCTTCAAGTAGGCAGCGAAGTTCTTGTCCATGGACGGGTCGACGCCGTCGGGGGAGTTCCAGGAGTAGAGGCGGTTCGAGAAGGAGGAGCAGTGCGACCGGCCGACCGCGTGGGCCCCGGAGAGGATGACCATGTCGTCCAGGGTCAGCCCTTTGACCGCGAACATGCTCTGGATCTGCGAGACGTCGCCGAAGGGCGGGGGCAGGAACTGCATGGCCTCGGACGAGCTGGAGGTGCTGCCGTCGAGGCGCCCCGAGGGGACGCTGTAGTTGACGCCGCCCAGCAGGACCACCAAGTCGCGGGCCGCGAAGGCCAAGATGTCGGCGCAGGAGACTTTCCCGGGGCATGCGGACTCGAGCTGGGACTTGGCCGTGTCGATCACTTCGAACCCTCGCAGGCTGAGGTTCGGCGGCGCCGTTTTCTCCGTGTTCGGTCCGTCGAGAAGCACAGAGGCGTCGCATCCCTGGTGCAACACAATACAAATTTCATTAGATTTGGATCGGCAACCTCTTCCTATTTCAAAGTGTTCTTGGAGTTGAGAATATATAATAACAACTAATTTCAAGGTGTTGTTATAAAATGCTAAAATTTATAGACACAGCTGTAATTAAGTTTCAGTCGATCAGTTCAATTAGGAGAAAAATGTATAAATAAACAATGAAGGCTTTAATGTTAAATATGTATGTACCCTAACAAAGCAATCGTGGAAGTGGAGCCTGATGAGGCCTGCGCCAATGCCGCGGTCGCCGGAGCCGGTGATGGCGCTGCGCACAGCGTCTGCAACGATGCCTTCGGCGTTCGGGCATTTCGACTTGTAGTAGCCGACACTCAGGGATGCCGAAGATTGAAGCATGCATTGGATCGTAACCACTGAGAGCAAAAAAGAGGCAAAAATGGGCTTGTAATTAGCTCTCCTCATCTTCGCACTCGTGTTCACGTACTGTACTCACACAAAGATATATACAAAGATGAGGATATAGTAGCAAGTAAAGGATTAAGAGACTGATTAAGAGATGGATGAGAGAAGCTGCTTTAGTGCCATTGTATTTATAGGTGAGAAATTAGTGAACTCGAAATACTACGTGAGCTTAATTACGATATTATAATGGAACGTGTGCACCACACCGATCCTTCGTTCCAAATTATTTGCTCGTTTACTGTATGCCACCCTACTAAAAAAATATTTGCATGTTAAGAAAAAAATTAAAAACTAAGTCTTTATAAGCGATGGAGTCATACATAATGTTACTAAAATTAGGGCCTCAGTGACGTGCAATCAACAAAGCAAAAGATGTAGGCTTCTAAATTAAGTCGCGTTAATAATTAAGACTAGTATATATATGTTTATCGACTATTGGAATTATTTTTGTTATTCTGTGTGGTTAGTTAGTTAGTCGACCGATCATGAAAAACTTAGAATTTAATTTTGACAATGACAAGTTGTTAAGGCCCGATATAAACTTCCAATTATTCTTCGAAGTCTAATTAATTAATTAATTAATTAATTAATTTGGTTCTTCACTTTCACTGCACCATAAAATGAACTATAGGAGGCCATGTATACACACACATACACGTATAGCTCGTTTCCTATATAAAAATGGGAAAATTCAAAATAATGTGCTTCTCCACTCTGCATTGAGGATCCGGCGAAGTTGACTACAATGACATTGATTTTCCCATTTAATACTAGGTCTCGGTCCAATTAATTAATACTTTAGCAACGAATACATAATAATTGAGCAACAAATAAACGATGGGCATGATAAACGGGTGATGATTAGGGATTAATGTTGCAAATGATCGACCAAATTAAGTTGATTGAATAATTGATCAACCTCTCGAAGGCTATTAATCTCTGTATATACCTAATGGATTACGACTATACCCTCGCACATTCTACAATTGTGTATATGAAACATTAATTGAACAATGTGATTAGCACGATCAATGCGATAGCACATGATGCAAACACTTTCATCTGTCAATTTGCACGCATGTACATTGTATCATACGTGCACAAGCACAGAATTTTTCGATCAAATTAATGGATGGCTTCTTGCTGAATTCAGCTGCGTTAGGTTCTCGCAGTTTCGTTCGTTGCAAGTCAAGTGTAAGTAAGATGATTCTCATGAGGCCATGAACTCAAAGTTATTTTCTTTTCTTTTTTTTATTCTTTTTTGGATTTTAAAGTTTCGGAGGTATCATGAGTCTCTTGTCCCGCAATGATTTTTGCTGGTACAATTCGATCGCATGCAATTTTGTGTGTGCGGCTACAATTACTGGCTCTTAACCAAATCTCTTTTTTTTAAATTTTTTTTTAAAAAAATAATTGGTATCTCCGAAAAGATTAACCAAAATCATTATGGTGTCACCCTTTGAATTAATGGATCCAATTTTCTACCATTTATGACAATAATTTTTCTATTCCAAAAAGCAAAAAATCTAGAAATAAAGTAAAATATGTTGACATTTTTGTTGCGGAGAGTATCTAAAATGGTGGTAATAAGCACAAGATATTAACAGGCTAAAAGAAATAAGAGCTCAAGACTTAGTTCGACCCAAATTTGAGTGGATGCAGTAACAAATTAGAGTCCATGGGCTCGATCAAACAAGCTCCATGACAGCATGTCGAACATATTTAAGGCCCAAAATATATACCCGTTTTCACTTAATTCTTTGGAATTAATGGAAGGAAACTAACTTCATATATAAGTGTGCATCAGTAAAAATGTAACTGTTTTATCAGTAATAACGCTCAAGCGAGATGTAACTATATATTTGTTTGGTTTAAATATGAAGGCCCTTCGACCCATGCTCTAGGGGACGTTCGAGACCTCTGGACCCTAACTGCCAACACCACCAACGCTGCTCTAAGATCAAAACGCCTTTGTCGCCTAGCTGGAATCTGGTGGATCGTCTGGACGGAAAGAAACAATTCCATTTTCTATGCATTACCCCACAACGTTCTTCGCTCTTCCGAGAGGTTGAGAACTTTGTTGGCTGAGTGGTCCGCGTACATATATATATATATATATATATATATTTATTAGTTTTTTTTTTTTTTTTTGCGGGCTTTTTGCCCTTCGGAAGCCTAGCTGCGCTTCTGTCTCACCGCCCTTTAGTTACACTTCATCTTTAATGGTAATGAAGCGGGAAGTAAAGTTGCTTTTTATCTTTGTGCTCAAAAAAATAAAATAATAATTGAGAGGCAACCTAATTTAGCTTGTTGTGCTACATGATTTGACATAAGTGGCCATCTGTGTTGACTCTTACTTTCTTCGAGTGCAATGTTTCTTCTAATTCACAAGTGCGTGCCCATTTGATTATGTACGGAGTGGACTGTTATTTTGTGGCAATGTATCCTTATTGGCTGCAAAATATCAAAATATATGATGATTTGCGATTTGGAGTTTTCGCATTGGACATGTTGGTTGGTTCTCAATGCCATAACCTGAGCCAAATAAGTCCTAAATGTTCAGAGAGCAAAATAACTCCTATTCTTGCTTGAGCATTATATATCATCTCTAATACTATATATGTAATTTTCATCTACAAAAACATCAATAAGATATATAGTCTTACTTATAGTTTTGTATTATATATTGGTTTCTATGCTCAAAGTATTTTTAGACCACAAATTATCAATTAAAATCCATGTTTAAACATTGAATTTTATTGTGGTATTGTCAACATATGTTTGATTACACTAATAATTCATTTGACTTTCCAGGACATAATTTAATTTGTAAGAGTCGTTTCAAGCTCGATGGAATGTTACAACTACCATTTTTAGTGATTAGCAATATCTTCACATTAATTAATAACTATATAACAATGAGAATGTACATATGTTATATTCTTTTGGTTTTCTATTGGACCTGGTCATTTTGGTGTACAACTACGTGCATATATAATTGGTCAAATAGATCGGTTGAGATTCCCTACAAATATCTACAATTTGTTAGGACAATCTTGTTGAATAATTTGGGGTGTAAATTCCTATAATAAGGAACTTAATTTGCTTTCCCCATTCATTACTTAACTACTTGTTGCTAATAGTAATTGGCACAGCTATATATGTTTAGAATAGGAAGATAGCTAGCACGCTATCCGCTTCGTTTCATTTCATTTAGAAATAAATTTAGCTGAAAATGTGAATCAACTAGGATTCGAACTTGGGACCTCGGGTACCAACCAACAAGTTCTTTGCCACCTGCTCTAGAGGTGGTCGGTGGAATTTTCGATTTTCATTCTATTTTGGCCTTGATCCAAGGGGATTATTGTCTTTCCTTGACCTTTATTTCCCCAATTCCTTATTCGATCTATAACATATAGAATAAAGACCCCTTTATTATCCATCTTTTATCTCCTTGTGATGTCCTCTATAACATTAACCAACACGTTATCTTAGAATAACATACCTGTCAACAAATTAATGAGTAAGGTTCTGGTCAAAGTAATTAGTTGATCCAATCCAACCAGTTAAATTGGATCTTAGTATCATTATATACACGAATGAAAACTTAGCCAATTCATTAATTATAAGCCCCATCCACTGATCCACCCCCACAGCTTTAAATTCAACCTAGCTAGGATTTGCTTATAACTTTGAACGAATGTCTACTAAATTTTTTTAAAAAAACTAAGATATACGCACACATGTTAATGTTATAGGAATACATACTTAGCCAATCCATGCATGCATGCCCTATATATGCATCCACAACGTTTCAAGCTACTAAAGATTTGGTTTTTGATATTCTCTTAATTCTTTTAATTCTTAATTTTTGTATATTGACATTCTTTTAATTTGAGTTAAATATATGGAGATCCCCGGCCTCAACTATAGTGTAAATTGAAAAGACCTCTCATTTTGTTTATTGACGTACATTCTTTTAATTCGTAATTTTTCTCCAATTAAATGTCTTTAATCAATTAAATATCAAATGGATCATCGGCTTATATGTCCTATAGTGACTAAATTTATCAAAACTTTAATCTCACTAGTTAAAGCAACTCAAATAAAATGAAAAAAATTAAGAACTCGAGTGAGCTAACCGTAAAAGAAATTTCGTTGAGAGGCATATTGCAATATTATATAGTACATTCAGTTTGAGGGTCTCATTAGATCTACAGTATATCTCTTAGATCGATCTATGTATACATGCATGTTGAGGTTGTGGAAGAATTATTAATGATCGTATGATCTCTAACTGATAAATTAATGCTCATCACACGCCATATACGACAACCAAATAATTAATTTGAGTTAATTAGTAATTAATTATATCACAATTTGTGACAAGCGCCAGCTCCAAAGCACCAAGCTCCCACACTTTCCTTTTAAAAATTAGGAGCTGTGGCTAATTATTAATGAACATTAAGCAAAACCGCAGCCCCAGTTGATACTGCTATTGGTCAACCTATGTCACATGATTCTCATTTACACTTGCTAACATGCTCAATATAATTATATCATCCTCTGATATGTGGCCTCTTCCTAAGTACTCAGCACCAGCTTCTGAAATAATCAATATATATACCTACCCTAAAAAAAGTATTCCATGTATTATATGAGATGGAGTGTGCTAGCTAGTGGATATACATGCATATGACAGATGTATTTATTCTTATTATTTATTTGCAATCTTCTAGTTTGTTCATTTATTAAAGACCAAGACTTTCACAGTTGTCTTTGCACTCTCTCTTTTTTTTTTTAATACTAAAATCTAAAAAAGAAAGAGTTTAAAAATTCATAAGATTTCAACTCTCGGATGAGAATTATACCTACAATCCTTTTTGGATCGTAGACTTAGCATTGCTCAAAATTCTAATACACATTCTAATAATTCTACAACCAATATTTCCATAAAAGTCTAGCAAGGCCAATCATGGGGTCCCTCGTAATCAAAATCTGCATGCTTAATTTTAGTGTCCATTAATTAATTCTACATTGAACTGTAGCGCCAATATATTTGAGTGTTTGAAAAATAAACTGATTTAGAGTCTCAACTCTCGGCTGTAGGTAAGAACAAAATTTAAAATTCAAATAATAATATTATTAATTTATAACTTCCTGAATATACTGAAAAACAAAGTACAGATGAAATTTTGATATAAACTTTTTTTTTTCTTTTCCTAATAGCTAAAACATTAAAGCATTACAGTAACCTAGAAGAAGAGGCTCTTGGGACTAAATAAACACGGGAAAAAAGTCAAAATAATAATTAATTTTTAAAAAAACCCCAAAGAACCGGTAGGTAGATAGGTTGTGCGGTAAAAGTCAACTTGTGAGCTGGTGCTACCCATGTTTACATAAGTTTGCCTCAGAAACTGCACGCCCACGTTCTAGTTTTGCTTTAATATCTTTGTTTTCTTCATCCAATGTTACACAAATTATTATATATATACGAGAATCGGACGTACAAGCCTTATCTTTCTCTTTAGTTTACTTGGGCCACGTTCTCTATCTTCCTGTTTAGTTTACATGCGCCAGTTCCTAGATCTCCTTGCCATCTATAAATACCACCCACTACTGCTGCAACTCTCCTCATCACTACACCACCTTCTCGATCTAAAGCTTATTGAGTTTAGAAATTAATTAAAAGCTAGCGCATATACAGAGAGATGAGGAGGAGGAGCTCCAATATTGTTGCATTCTCATGCATGTTCTTCATCTTGGCCTTGCAAGCCATCCTCCCTATCTCCTCTGCTTCCCTTCAATACGGTTTCTATGATTACGACTACAAATGCAAGAGAACTAATGTCGAGCTCCTTGTGAGGGGCGTCGTCGCGAAGGCTATCCGGAAGGACCCCGGCGTCGGCGCGGGCCTCATCAGGATGTACTTCCACGACTGCTTCGTTAGGGTAAGACCTGCATGCATGCTCTCTCTTCTTTTCTTCTTCTTTATTACAAGCATATATGTAGAGGCTAGCTAACTAGGACTCAAAGTCAAATTATAAACCATTAAACTTTTCTTTTTCTTTTTATTTTGAACTTTTCCTTTTTGAGAAGAATTAAACTATTAGACATATAATCTATATATAATGGCAGCATTTGTGTGCCAGGTACAATATATTTACAATATATCCAATAGTTTTTCGTTCTATACATTGCTAAATCCCACCAAACTAGCTAGTCATCAAAATTTTCTCTTTCGAAAGAGCATATTTTGTTTCTAATTTTTTAAAGTGAACTTAATTATCGAATGAGCATTCTCGAAAACTTTTAAATAGCTACATGGACGTACGAATGCAACGAACGCATGCAATAATTTCTCTAAAGAAATTAAAAGGTTCAAAAAAAAGAGAGAAAAAGAAAAATTCTCCCGCCCAATATTCTTCAATCCGGACACAATACTTATACTTCATCACCGGGTATATATATATATATATATATATCCCGCGATCGACATACACATGCAGGGCTGCGACGCCTCCGTCCTCCTCGACCCGACCACTGCCAACCCGACGCCCGAGAAGACATCCGGGGCCAACTTCCCGAGCCTGCGCGGCTTCGAGGTGATCGACCAGGCGAAGGCCAAGCTGGAGCGCCGCTGCCCCGGGGTCGTGTCCTGCGCCGACATCGTCGCCTTCGCGGCCCGCGACGCCGCCCTCTTCCTGGGCCGCATCTCCTACCCCATCCCCTCGGGCCGCCTCGACGGCCGCGTCTCCCTCCAATCCGAAGTCCTCCAAAACCTGCCGGCCCCCTTCTTCAGCCTCTCCCAAAACGAGGCCTTCTTCGCGAACAAGGGCATGTCGCCCGAGGAGATGGTGACGCTCTCTGGTGCCCACTCCATCGGCCGGTCGCACTGCTCCTCCTTCACGAACCGCCTCTACCCGACGGAGGACCCGACGATCGACCGGTCCTTTGCGGGGATCCTGAAAGGAGTGTGCCCGCAGAACGCGGCCGTCGACGGCGTCGTGCCCCAGGACATTGTGACCCCGAACCGGCTGTCCAACCAGTACTATAAGAACGTGAAGGCGCACAAGGTGCTGTTCACCACGGACCAGAACCTGATGAGCTCTTCTGATACGGCAGCGATGGTGAAGGAGAACGCTAGGAACCAGACCGCGTGGAAGGCCAAGTTCGCGGCGGCCATGGTGAAGATGGGGAACCTCGTCGAGCTCACGGGGCCGCCGGGCGAGATCAGGAAGAATTGCCGTGTCGTGAACTAGCTGTATAGCTAGGGGCCGAAGATCGAGTTTGCATGCACGCATGCATGGCGTTTTGATTCTACGTACGTACGCGTACGTACGTAAGTTATTCGATCTCATGCATGCATGCATGCGAACGTAACGATCAGTAAATCTCGCGAGGATGCATGGAGTTGATTTATTATCTGGTCGATCGTCGTGTTGTGTTTTGTTGTGTGTCTAGCTGGTTCTTCTGTTCTCAACTTGTTCTTTCTTTTTTTGTGCGTGCGTGTGTTTTTGGTTTTCATTTCCTTCAAATATTTGCAATTCGGGTTTAATTTGAGCAATTGTTGCTTGTAATTGTAGAAATTTGTAATTGCAAGGTTGTACCACTCAATGGAACCTTCGAGTGCTTTTCCAAATAATCTCCATTTAATTACTTTTTTGAGTTCCAGTTACATCTCGATCGATTTGCTATTTTACATATACACTGAACGACTCTATTGTGCAAATCATGTATGTATAGTTCTCATCCTTTTGTTACATGCCTCCGAATTAATTAAAAAGATTCCACATAATGTCGAGCAAAAGTTTCACCTCAACAAATACGTTATAGATAAACATGTCCGTGTTAATTAAGGCAATATATATATATAGCCCAAGCACAAAGCTCGAAGCGCCAAGCTTCTACTTAATTTCTATTTAGGAGCTCAACATGACAAATTAACACGCAAATTAATACAATAATTGCATTAGTAAATTTAAAATCTTTGGAGCACGGCCACTCGTGTTGCTGATAGACCCAAAATGTTACAAGGTCTTTCCTTACTGTCCGCCACTTGGTGAGTGGTTTGGACCGAAAGGAATAATATTATTTTTAGAGGAAAACGTACACCCGACCACATCCCGCTCCCTAGAACGTGTCACCCTCCTCCTGAACTCATGGGACGAGCTCTGCTGATTAGCGTCTACTGATACTTCCAGTTTCACTGATCTCTGTTTCGATTGCACTAGCCCTACTGTCTGTCTTCCTTTTCTCTTTCCCTTTGGATTTTGTAGTTTTTCTTATGCTTTTTCTTTTTTCTGCTTTTTTCGGAGCTCTTGGCTGCTTCCATATTGTATGCCTAGTTCATTTCACTCAATGAATGAAGCGGGTAGCTTGCTATCTATTTCTCAAAAAAAAAAATTAAATATTAACTACAATATCGTGTGATATATAATAAATGAATTTCGGTGTACTGATGCCCAAAATCAAATATTTAATTAATCCTTAACCCATCAAGTTTTACCTGTCTTCCATTAATTTCATCTGCTTCTTACGAGGCATTGCACTTGTTAATTTCACATTCCATGAGAAATTAAAACATATTGTTAAAACGATGAATTAATGGATTATCAATACTATGTTACCTTTTATGCGTTGTCCCAATTATTATTAATAATTATCAAAGTATGTGCTCTGCTCACTCGGACCACAGTAATATATAAAGTAAACCTTCGTATAATATTGCACGTTTGTTGCATGTGCATTAGTACGACTTTGCCTCATGTTTGGTTCATTTAACTGATCAATTTTTTCGACAATGACTATATAAAAAGAAATAAACTAATTAAAAAAAATCCTATATATCAACTTGATTGAGATATTAATAGAAGTCAAAAGATCTATTTATTCAAAGGGCATTTATTAACTCTCTATGAACATTAATGTAAGCTAGTTTAAAAAATCTTGTGTGTTTCGCAAGCTAGTTAAATCTTAGCTGTCCCGAAGTTCTAGTTACCTTGGGTGATACGAATTTAATTTATGTTTATTATGTGAAATTCCAGATAGAAATATTAGATTGCAGTTGTACATATATATATAAACAATCCTGAGGAGATAACCTGTATGATGAAGGTGAAGTTCACACACCTATGAATATACCTAGCTAGCTATTAGTTTAAAGTGTACGCATATATATTTGATTTAATTTGATACTATAAATGCTATGATCTTCCAAAAAGAGGATGAGAAAAATTGAACTTTGGAACGAGCAGTTAATTTAGTTTGAGAATCATGAAATTTATCTAGCAATATGGTATATATATATATATATATGTAGAGTCCGGCTACTATACTATTAATAGCACCAAGCACTTGGTGCTACCAAGTTTTTCGGCGTTAGATCTACCTTTTTGATCATTTTCATCCGTTAGATCTTACTTTTCAACCAACCATCCACTCAACCCTAGGGGGACCACATCATCCTAATCGCACATCTCTTGATCCAATGGCCAAAAACTTGGTAGCATCAATTACTTAATGCTATTAATAGTATATTAGCTTAGTTATATATATATATATATATATATAGTAGGGCTACTGTGCTATTAGAAGCACAGCAGCTCTTGTGCTCCTAACTTTCTAACCACCTATCAAATTTGATGGGTGGTTAGAATGAGAGAGGGAGGCGATATTGAAGAGAAATTCAAGGAGAAGAGAGATTTAAGCACCCAATTTCTCCCCAATATCTCTTCTCTCTCTCATTCTAGCCACCCATCAAACTTGATGGGTGATTAAAAAATTAGTAGCATAAGGACTGCTGTGCTCCTAATAGCACAGTAGTCCTTCTCTATATATATATATATATATATAATTTGGTGGTCTTACGAAGATATATACGGAGCATGTGCAGCAACGTTGTTTCTGCAGTGATGTGATGATCGCCCTACACCTGTTGTATCTTCAAGAAGATTCACTCTTTGCTATGAAGGAGAGGAGAAAAAATACTACATAATTTGAGTAGGGTTTTATTAATTACTGCTAAGCACAGAGCACAGAACAATTAAAAGTTCTCATTGAGGGAAGGAAATCTTATAGCAGGAACATTTTTAATTTGATTCGTCATTGATTACGCTTTGGCGTACAGATCTTAAAAAAATTATGATTTTTTAAGATATAATGGAGCATTCGGAAACCTGTCCTAATCAGGTATTGTCTTAATTATTGTATATATTCAGGGCACGTGTTGCGTTCCTTGGGATGCGGCCTGTAGGAGCACTGTACACATATAATTTTTTGGGCCACCAAAAGTGAAAAAAATAAATTAACTATCAGCAGTACATATTTATTTTTATTATTTAGTTCAAAGTAATTTTATTTTTACTCAAAATTTAAATTCTTTTAAATACTGTAATTAACTTCACCTCATTCAAACTGAAGTCAATTATAAGGTATACGTAAAAGTTAAAAAATTTCGACTCCTTAAAAATTTCAACTCCATATCTATAAAAAATAAAAAACAAAAAAAAATCGCATAAATTTTATTTTACTTGAAAATCTGCTTCAACATAAAATTCACCAGGTCCCTATTTTTTCTTTCGTTTTCTAGACTAATTGCACTTTTGATCCTTAAATTATAAACATTTTAATCCTTAAACTGTAATATCCTATCATAATTTCTGACTAAAATTTTTACATTATTATAATGTACCGTTAACACAGCAGTAGTGCAACATCTAATTATTTTCACGTCATAAACTAAAATATTACTATATTACTATACTACTATCATAACACCTATCAACGGCATCACCACTTAGTGCAAACTTAATTTGAACCATTTAAAAAATTTAGCCAATAATTACTACAAATTTAATTTGAGAACTACCACATCACAAGCCTCAATTGAGCCCTTATTTAATTACACACAAACTTCAATAAAAGAACTAGTAGTTATATTAGTCTTTAATTACAAGTTCGTGAGCTAACAAATCACATCTCAAGCGTTCAGAAAATTATTTGAATCAATGCATATGCAGTAGGATTACTCTCTTTCTATCTAAAATTTACATCTCATTACCTGTCCCTAAAATCTAATCTCTCTCTGTTTTTCTAATAACAACTCAGGTAAAAATCCTAAGCAAGAAATCTTAACCAGAAGTACCAAACACAATTTGCGCAGAACCTACATATATGTCGTGCACTATTCCTCACACTGCAATAGAATCAGATCAACAAGCTGGAAATTAAAGTTCTACGTTAACATCCACATTTGCAACATAAGCCAGATACGTACGCGCTTAACATTCAGATCCCAAAATGGAAGTTAAAAAGAGTCGAACTAGTCTCTTTGCAATCCATGCACCTCAGCGCACACAGCACAAGCATACATATACATAAAAACACACACATATATAGACTTACAGGTAGTACACTACGTCCATAACATTTGATATTATGTATTAACTCGACCTATTTTTAACTTGTGCATAGATATATGTATGGGTTTAGACGTTGGTGAAGCGTAGGTATCCCTTCTTGGAGGGGAGATCAGCAGTCTCCCATCCGTTGGGGAACATTTTCTTGGCCTCCTCGTCGGTCACGCTGGGCCCGATCACGACGGGCTCGCCGGGCTTCCAATTCGCAGGGGTCGCCACCTTGTGCTTCGCCGCCTTTTGCACCGAGTCCACCACCCTCAACACCTCATCCATGTTGCGCCCCGTCGACGCCGGATACAGAAAGCTCGCCTTCACCTGAGGGTACGTGGTTCGGGTAAATCCAATTGAGAAGAAAGGAAGCTATGTGTAGTAGCTAGTAATTAACTAGTTGTTGTACGAAGCAACTCTCACAAGAATAGAAACGATTCTTCGTAATCCAGAAAGCTCGATCTTACAACAGTACTGTCTTATCTAGGTGGGCCAAAAGAAACTAGTCCGATTAATTGTTTTTTTTTAAAAAAAAAAAAAATTTAAACCTTATTATATAATGAATTTTGACATGTGTTCTACATGTGTGTACAACATGTGACGTCGCAATCATGGTGCTTATTTAACAGCTAATGCGTGTTCATATATCAAATTTTGAATGGCGCTAGAATAAAATCAAAATGGATTTGAATGCGCACTATCTGTAAAGGGCCACGCTATTTCTACCCAATCTTATCACCTCCCGATTTTAAAAATAAAACAAAAACTGAAAGAAAAAAAGAAAAAAATAAACTCTCTACGAGTTACAACTTGTAAGGAAGGCATAACTTGTATTCTCAAATATTTTATCACTTCATCAGCATACCAATCTTCGCCAACAGAGACACCCCATATAACTAAACATAACAGCAAACCTTACATCAAAATTCTGAGAAGATACCTACTCTAATCAATTGTTAGAGAGTAACAAAGAATTTTGATAAAAATGGTTTCAGATTTGAAGCCTCTGTTGCTTCAGATTCATGACAATTTTAACTGCCATATTGCGCACGCCTTTTGAGCTCTCGCTCGTTTGCGAACAAACTTTGCAATTAATACCTAAGGGATGATAGGTACAGTCGCCAAAGTCTTCTGCGTTATCTCATCGAGATAAAATACCACCTTTCTATTATAATAAATACTCTGGGACTTTGTGGTTGGTATTCTAGGACCCCAATCGAATCATAGATTCATTACATTTCAATAAGTTTTATTTCTAAAAAAATAAACGGAAGGGCGGGTGCAGGGCTACATAATTTCTCAAAAAAAAAAAAAATACTATGACTTTTTCATTAAGGAATTGGTTTGAATTAAAGAAGCTGCCGCAAATTTAAACCACATAAAAAGCACCTTAAAATCAGCGAATACTGAACAGTTTTTTTTTTTTAGTAACGTAATCCCAACCAAAGCTTCAATTCATGCAAAGATTCCAATCATTAGATTTAAACTGCAAAAGCGGGTTAAATTATAAAAAGTACCGCTTAATCAGGTTCCACAATGAGTGTGAGAGCCTGCGACGAGAAGTCTTACCCTTGAGTCCTTCTTGCAGTTTCCGGGTCACCATGTTTCAGCTCTTGATCCCTCCCCTTCGGATCCGCCGCTATCGGATATGTTACATGCAACCCCTGTACTCAAATATTTCCGACCAAAAATAGAAAGAAAAAAGAGTGCTGAATTAATTTACTGGGCACAATATAATGGTACCAAATGAAATTAAATAATAAAATATATATAGAATTAAGGTTATTGTACGTATTATAATACAAAATACAAAATCTTGTGTTATTCAGAAAAAATTTTATAGTTCTCCTTGATGAACAGACGTAACGGTTAGTTAGTAAGGTAAGTAGTTAGTTGTTAATACTATAGTACAATCACAATCTAATAACTCTAATAGACAAATAAATCAAAGAATAGATTATAACCGAACAAAAAAATCGATAATATCGTAGCTATTGTAGACAGTTGGATACGATTGATAGTATAGTACCGAAAACTCTCTTTCATCTCTCTCTTCTATTATATATACATATATATTAGATAAAATAATTGCCTAAATTGATTAATTTTGATGATACACCGTGTAGGCCTGATGTCTTTGATCCACTACCTTGTCGACTCGACGGTGTCGCACGAAGTCAGCACGTCACCCCGCCGCTTACTCGAACTCCGCGCGTACGCCGCCATCATTCCCTCCCCAGCTCCGTCGTGCACACCGTGCGTGAAGTACCCACTTGCGAAATCCGGTCAAAGATATCCCCACCAACTATTACGTGGAAAATTATAAAGAAGGAAACGCTGAGCGACTAGTGGAATTGCTCTACACAGAAGCATTCATGTGTATATACTATAATATACATGCACTAAACTAACAAGTAGCGATCACTTCATCGTACTGGGGGGAGATAGCGCTGGCAATGCGTCGCCGACGAACGTTCTGGCATCTTATCTTGCCGTGGGTGTCTCCAACACGCCAGGTTGGGGATTGGTTCTCGATTCGTCAGCACCAATGCTTCTTCCCACCTGAATCGATCGATCGATCCAACTACTTCTTCAACACGTACTAGTTTACGTTGGTGATAATACTAACTAGTACTAACAGCACTCTAGCTACTTCGCCTATTAATTCCAGAAATGTTTTTTGGATACTTGGGTTGGGTATCATTTTATAGCAGATTAAAATGCGACACGTATTCGAGCACGGTGGAGAATCCGTGATGGCTCGCTGCAGCAGTTTAGTTATTTTATTTGTCGAAAGAGTGAGGGATGTGGTTACATGGACGTTAACCAGCTGCCGTTGCCACTCGAAACGTGTCATCTGTTCTTCAAGTAAGATCCTTGAAACTGTAACGCCTTTACATAACAATAAGTATTATTTATTATTATATTAACTTTTTTTTAAATCAAACTTTATATATAAAAAAAATACAGAAAAGAGGTATAAATATAAAAATTATCAGCATTATTTATTAAGTAATAAAAAATAAAATTAAAATAAATTATGTTTATATTAATATGATTCACTATAACACACACACACAACACACACACAGCTCCCTCACCAGCATCAAACATAATATAGGACTAAATATAACTTTTTTTTTGCAGAGGAAGTAGCACGCTACCCCGCTCATTACATTGATCCTTGGTCGAATTACAGCGCTACAATTGGGTGCAACCCAGCCCCGCAATGGTCAAAGCAAGTTAAAAACAAAAAAAAAAAGGTAACCAAAGCAGTACTCACAATTGCATCCCGAGCAGCGGTTCCACTACCTCAGCACTTTCTTGAGATTTTGTTTTGTTTACCCGCTATCCCCCTTGGCGTTAGGCCCAAATTCCCAAAATCATCATCGTTCTCCAAATAACCAGATAATCAAATCATTATTAGGTCAATAAGACGAGCGCCTTCGATATATATATACCTCAAAGAAACAATCCCAAAATACACATCACCATCGCCCCAGATCAAGAGCTTGGATGTCTTCCCTGTCAGCTATAAAACTTACCAAATACACACTTGGATGAATAGATGATCCGCTGATTCAACCTCAATCCCAAAAAGCAACACAGTTTGGATCCTGATATCCACTCGCTATGACAAGCCTATCTCTTTGAGGATTCTTTTCTGAGAAGCCGCCGAACTAAAAACTTTAACTTTCAGTGGATTTGTAAGACTCCCAAATACTGTGCTCGTTCATCGTCTTCGTACCGCCGTCAACAAAGCCGAATAGGTGAATTGTACCAGAATATAGACTATATTTAAAAAAAAAAAGTTGAGAATAAATGAGCCTATTCTGAATCTCTGATACTCAAATATAGATATATTCAGCATCTATTTCTCAATTTAATTTATTATAATTAATTTAATTTAAAATTAAAAATTATCAATTATTCAAATTTTACAATCTAATAATTTTTAATGTTCTCAAAGAATCTTCGTGCGTGTTACTTCCTTTGACTTAACTCGCGGCCGGCTTGAGCAACGTCCAAAGTTAAATATCCTTTCCACGGCAGCAGGGGAATTTGAAAAGGCTTCGAATATTTCGAACCATAAAATAAGCCTTCAATTCACGATCTGACCTGCCTCTCATCCCAGCATAGTATGGAATATCTCTGGAAGGCAATATCATTAAACAGCTGCATCTTTTCTTTTTTTTTCTCTTTTCGATTCCCATATTAATTTTGTAATTTAAAAAAAAAAAAAAAAAAAAGACTAAACTATTTAACTACGTATCGAGGAAAGGTGATCAGAATGAATACAGAAACACTACTCGTTCAAAGGAGAAAATGTCAAAACAATCATGTATTTCCTCAATCCTTTACTAAATGGCGACTCACTCCACAATTATGCATGCTTTCCCATAATAAATTGAAATAGCATATCGATCGGTTGAGTAGGTGGTATGTACTTTCCGCAAGTATTTCTTTTCTGACACACGGCCAGAAAAAGGAATATTTCAGTCAAGAGAGAACAAAGCCGGACAGATTTGTGAAAGTAGACAAAATGGCCTATCATGGGGAATTGTGCCACTATAACAACAACAACAGGAAATTAAGCACATACAATTAATGTAAATTGCATCAGACAAATTTAGAAGTAAATGACGCATCACAGAGTCTTATTTGAAGCTGATCCTTCGTTTACGAAGGTAACAATTTCATTTCATCAGACTCTCCAGTGTAAAGATTCTGCAGCAATATAATTAGTCAGCTGGAAGTATACTATAAAGGATATGTAACACTTAAAGCTGAGATGCGTATTTGAATAGAACTTAGAACACAACAATCCATGTCTACCATCTTGTCGAACGGATGAACGCCTAAAATTGGCTTTGAATGTTAACAACCCTTCTCAAACAACCCAAAATTGGTGGTCCGCATACAAAACAAACACTTAATACATCGTCGAAGATTTTTAATACTTTGCTCCTCATGTACCTTCTCTAATGGCACAAAGCAGCAGCAGCACGGCAACAACAACAACAACAAAAAGAGTCTTCCCTTCTTATATTCTGAATCTACAGTCCAACCATCTGAAGCCTCAAATAGTGGTTACTTGATAGCTGTTCGAAAGCAGTAAGACACAAAATACTCACCAGTTCCCCCAAGCTGCATAAACTTCTTAAAAGACGATAAAATAGATGCATCGAGAAATGAGACAATATGGAATCACGACAATGCACCCGATGGATTGCAGATGAAGTCATTTAGTACCTAACAAGTCAGTGATGTCAGAAAGAGTCATTTAGACCTAAGCACGTCACAAAAATCGGCAGATCTGTAGACTTTGCATATATACTTGTCTTGCTGGTGGTCCACATTACATTCAACTAACAGTAAAAACATGATGCAACCACCAAGTTGAAACTAGCACACAAGCAATGACCTAGCACGAAATTTGATCCAGACAAACCAGTTAGTAAAGAAGATTCACATGGGGAGTGGTAAAGTCGGAATACC
>NC_033624.1:349712-364775 GCF_001540865.1 Ananas comosus | reverse complement strand
CAAACGAGAGAGATGGCATACAAAAAACACTTATACTCGTCAAGATTTAATGACTTTTTTGGTCTTTCAATGTGTACGTCTCTTAAAGGACACAGCAGCAGGCACAGCAACTAACAACAACAAAAGAGTCTTCCTTCTAATATTATGAATCTCCCAGTCACCCTTTGACCTGCAATGCTGGTTACTGATAGGGAGCTGTTAAAGCGTGAAGGATAACAAAGTATAACCAGTTCCCAACTGCAGTCAACTTCTTAGCGCGTAATAGATCGTAAGAGAAAGAACAAGTAATGGTATAGCGACTAATCACCCGGTCTGTGCTTGTCAGATGGTCAATTTAGACCATAAGCAAGTCAATCGATTGTAAAGAGTCATTTAGAGCCCTAAAGCACGTCCAGAAATGAGCGGAGACTTTGCAATATTACTTTGTCTTGCTGGGGGTTTCCACATAATTCAATACAGTTAAACACAGTGATGCGGACCAAAGTTGAACTAGCACCACTGATAACGTTGATCCAAGCAAAAGTTTAGTAAGAAAGATCACTATGGGGAAGTGGTAATCGTATCGACCGTCATGCACAGGTACTGAACATTATACAAATCAATGTCTTTAGATAAATCGCTCAAGTAATAAAAGTGTTAAAGCTTTACAAAGGTTCTGTCTGCACTGAATCGAATGCCTCACAAAGGATAACTCCGGGCATTGATCGTAACTACTCCTGTTATGAGAAGTCAATGATGCATGACTTCAATCCAATCCATACATTCTGACGATTCAAGCAAATCGCTTGCTCGACTGTAGCAAATCCCACTCTCACGGCTTGAAAATACAATGACATCTCTCCTCTTTCTTTTCCTCTCCTTGTGAGCAGAAGAACAAACGGTGGTGTGCATTCGAGTCTAATAACGCGTCGCCCCGTCTCAGCGCGTTCTTTGCAGGACATCAGCTCCAAGTCCGCTCTCCAAACCTCTTACCGGCCTCTTCATTCGCCTCAGTGTAATCCCTGTGCCTCTCCTCACTCCACGAATCTTATCCTTGATGCCACAGCAGCAGGCATCGCGGTCGACGACCCCGAGCTCGTCGTAGGCCTCGGCAGCATCGCCGTCTTTGATCCGCCTTGAGGCGAGCGTAGAATATGCCGGGTGGGGGTGAGTGGCTGAGCGAAGGCGTTGGAAGAGGCGGAACTCGTCAGAACTTGCCGAGGATGAGGGAACCGGCGCTTGTTGGAGGGTGAGGGAGAGCAGCTCGTGGAGCAAACCCACGGCGCTCTCCTCTCGCGCGAGGCCGGTGGAGGGCGAGCGCGTCGGCGTGGGGGAGATGGGGGAGCTCGAGCCTCGCGCGCCCACTCGGCAGTCTCTCTTGAGGTAGAAGCCGGGAGGCGCGACGGCGAAGGTGGGGGCATTCGGAGCCGGTGAGCTCGACTGGCGTCGGCGCGGAGCCTCGACGGCGGAGGGGCGTGGAGCTGTCCCAGGCGACGAGCTCGACGAAGCAGGGGTCCGTGGCCGGGGTGGCCGGAGGGCGGAGGAATCCGGGTGGCGGGGACAGGGAGGTGAGGAGGTTCGGGGAAGCCGAGTCGCGCTTGACGAGAGAGCTGTCGGGGGAGGGCGGGGTGGGGACTCATAGAGCTTGAGAGTGGCGAGAGGAGGTCTCGTGAAGGGGAGGAGGCGGATCGCGGGAGGCGAGAAGGAGAGAGGGGAGGGGGACGGGCCGAGGGAAGGGACGGCGGGGCAGGGGAGGAGGGGGATGCGGTCGGGTAAGCTCGAAGAGGTGGGAGTAAGCGGGGAGGAAAGTCGGCAGCGCGGAGGGAGGCGGAGCGGGGGCGGCGCTTCTCCAGGGTAGGGAGCGGGATGGGCGGCGGCTCCGGAGCACTCCCGACGCACAAGGGCCAGCGAGCCGTACGTTGTCCGTCATCGATGGCCGATCCCGCGGGTCCGCCGCACGGCACCTTCAGGTCGACACCACCGGTCGAGACCACCAGTTTTCGCGCACGCCTGCTAGCTGCTGTCTGACGCTGACGAGGCGCTGTCAGGGACGAGAAGAGCGACGAGCACGAGGGCATGCGGCTCTCTTCTCTGTCTCTCTCGTGCTCTTCCGTTTGGCTTCTGCTCATGAAGCTGCTGCAAAGCACATGATACGTGATTATACCGGTAACTTATATTTATTAGACAAATATTATTATTGATATATATGACACAAATTTTGCTGCGAATAAACAAAACAACGGAAGGTTTTAAGTAATAATATATCTTTTAGTCTAAATAGAGCAAAATTACAGAAAACAGCCTCCCTACAAATCGCGAAATCCGGCAGATCAAAGGAAGCCTTTGGACCAGGCTCCTAAAACTAGCAGCAGGTACATAGCCACAAGTAACAAATGAATGTATACAACAATATATAACCAAAATCTGGCCTCACAGTTTTCACTACGACTAATTTGAAGAAGGAGAAGAAGAAGATCATCTGCTTCCCAAAATTGAATTAAATTATGAAATACAACAAGTTTCCTCCTCCATTATTAGCCACGAAGATACACAATAGTTATCCTACTTTGGCTTCACGATCAACTCTGTTGTTATTCCGCTTCTGCCGCAGAGATTCATCCTGAGAAACAGAGAACAAAACTAGTTGTTTATAAAGTTCACGAATTAGGCTACTACAACAATCACATCGAGGAATGAGAAACGAAACAATGTGGATTTGAATGGCTTCTACCTTAATACAGACGTAAATATAATGAACATCTGGGTTCGAACCGAGAAGTGCAGCCACAGAGGTTCCATCTTCGTTTAGCCGCAATGGTTTGGTTAGTTCCCAACTTTTCTGCTCCGGACTTCTGTCCAATCTGTCTACAATACCCCCAAATATGTTCGTCAGTTACAATTCTAATTAACATAAGGAGACAGTACTATGTCCAGTGTAAACATTGAAAGAAGGAAATATTGCATATTAAAATGGTGGCGAGAACCGCCTCTGAAGAGCTACAGCGGGATGCTTCTCTGGTCGCAATTCACACCACCACTTCATAGCATGAACTTCGTACAAAGAAACATCATACAGAAACGTCTGGGAAGATCAACACAACAACAAAAGCCCTGATTTAAACCTTACATTCACAAAAAAAAAAAAGAAAAAAGCACTTCAAAAGGTTATTAGCCATAATTAAATTACGAAACCAAGAAACTAGCTTCCCAAAATTATTGCATGTAAATTTCCAGCTAAATGATTCTGTTGAATAAATTCTGTTCATATCTTCGACTTTCCAATGACTGCCATTTTAATAACAGTGCCATACTGAAAGGTCATGGTAGAGGTAAGTCAAACTTCTTACATTGATTGATTTGATATGGTCCATATCATGAAGCTTCTCATTTTCTATGATTTACCTATTATTCCTTGCAGCTTATTAAATATCATCCAAATAGTAATATAATTATGTGAACAATACATCACTGTAACATGTCTGCGACTGTAATATGTTTTAACATTACTTTTGTTCAGATGGAGTACCATCTTAACACATAAGAGAAAATTTTGTCTACTCCAACTAATCAAAGCATATTCAATAGAGAAAACTACAACATTGACAGCAGAAATAGAAACATGAAGCGGACATGGAGCTTGAGTCATTGAAATGAAATTTTTAAAAAAAGGAACTAGAAAGATTACAATGAGAAGCAAATATATACAGATAATTGGCCTCACGATTTTTCTCGGACAAAAGGCCACACCACACTTATCTAGATACTGATGCAGTATAAAGAAGATAAGGTAAATATCAAACCAAAAAATTGGATATTCCATAAGTAATGAGAATCCACAAATTGATCTAAAAGAAGTAAAAAAGCACTAGAAGTGGTGCTGACTAACCTATTACATGCATATTTATTGTCCACATGTCCAAGTTCTTCAGTACACACAATCGATAACTTGGATCTCCATACGTAATCTATATCACAAAAATAAGTCAGATAAGTTGGAGAGACATGTTATTGCCTAGTCTTGAAAGAAACACCAAATAATAAGGAACTACTTGATAGAAGAGAAAAGCACCAGGATGTAAACTCCTTTGTCCTTGAGAACTCTGTTAGATGGTAGAGAAAAGTTGACAGAAGTAAGATAAACTAAAATCTAAAAGAGAACAAATCACAGGGTCCAAACAAAACATAAAACAACAACTAAGACTTCAATCTCACGTATGATAAACATCAGTTCTTGCATGATGATTTAGTACCTGGCAACCTCCTCCAGCATCTTAGTTGCATTTTCATGTGCATTATGCCCACACTATAAGTTGACAGAATGGATTAATTAGCAATGTTCCAAATAAAAATGCAGAGTATACTAGCCAATTATAACTCACCATGATGGAGTCGAGAGTTCCTGCAAACAAAACATAAATTAGGCCTAAGAATCTTATATGAACAGGTTTCAAGATCCAAGGAGGTGTTGTCATAAACTGACATATACATAACTAAGAAGAAAGACGTTACAAAATTTTCCAATAGGGAAATAAACCAGATATCATAAGCTATTCAATTGGTAGAAAAAGACGCTTGAGCACCTTTTAAAAACCCATGAATGCAGTAAGTACCTTTATCAATGACACCATCAAACGAATTAGATTCAAAACCAGCCATGTCTCGAACGTCCATTTTAAGATCTGCCAAAACAGTTTGGGAAAAGAAATAGTAAGTACAAAAATTTTCATAGAGAATACTCAGGGTGGTTGTAACATTCACACCGAGAAAGCCCGGAGAGAGAGAGAGAGAGAGAGAGAGAGAGAGAGAGAGAGAGAGATACACTTTAGGGCTGGCTTATCTTTGTATTTTTGTTGCATGGCTTCAATCACCACTGTAGATATATCTATGTTAATGATATCTTGATATCCATCATCAACCATGCTTTCCCCCAAAACTGTTTGATTTCCAGATCAAGCAAGCACATTATATAAAAAGCAGGTTATGCATCCTATGCAATAGCACGTAAAGTTTGACAGTTGGAAGCATTTTAACTTGAAACGGGATAATTTTGTAAAAGCATAACTGCAATGGATCATATATAACATGTACTATATTGAATGCAATAAAATTGTCACAACTCATGCACCTCAACTCCGCAGGCATGCGAAAGACAGTGTCAGTAGATCATCAGAAACCTTCACACTAGTTCTTGGTAACTGACATCACAATTAATGATGCAGACGTTCAACAACTAACTTGTTGAGACTTTGATCCAAAACTCTATTTTGGGACAGGTAAACAGTGGTGCAAATCCAGTACATACATGATTAGCAACAAAATTATTAAAATAAAATCTCTATTTCAAATTAGGATTATAACTTCCACTGGGTAGGAACATCAAACTATACAGCATATCTGCTAACTAGAGCTACTAAGCATTCGCCCCATAACCTCAACTAGAAATGTGCTTGTTTCAGCGATTCGACAACCACGACATTGCCATTTCAGCTACTCACTAATTCTATGTCCGGAACATTTATTACACCATAGTTGCAATTACAAACTAGATTGACTAGCATCCACGAAATCACATAATCAGTTACAATTATTTTTGCAAGGATAACTTGATCTCCGAGTCTAAATCCACACGCACACACATTATCCAAGAGATCACATGCTAGTGCAGCAGCACAAAGAAATCACAAATTAAGCAACAAATCGGGATAAATTCATCTACATACTAAGTAGATCAGATCATAGGGTTTCTCATCGTTTCTCAATCTCCTCAATCCGATCTAATTTCTCCCCGAACCCCACCCCCCCTTCACCCAAAACACGCACACACCGAGATCCAAATACACATCCAAATGCTCCAAAACCAAAGACGAAGAAGAAGAAGAAGAAGGAGAAGAAGAGGAAAGGGACCTGAGTTGCCGCAACCGACGAGGAGGAGGCGGTGGGAGCGGCGGAGGTAGAGGTCGAAGAGAGGGGAGAGGGGCGCATACTTTTGGTACCAGTCGAAGGGGCCCCCGTCCTTGCGGTAGCGATCGTCCCAGTATGCGGTCTCCCCGTATGAGTGCGTCCCTAAGCTCGACGACGACGACGACGACGACGACGATCCCCCGAGCGTCATTGCTCGCTCTCTCCGCCCCTTCGCCACAAAAAGGTCTAAAATGTAACAATTACACCACCTCATCTAAGTTACTAAATAATTAAATTACTTTTACGGAGTTCATCCACCCCATCATTATTAATCTCGATAAAAAAATATTATTATATTTTTTTCGAAAGGAGTTTTCGAAATTGATCCGGAGCAGCTGCAACACAAAAATCACCTCCCTCCACTCCGCCGTTATTCTACGGTTCCAGTTGCGCACGCATCGGGAGGTGGAGTTTTATTTCGTGGACCCGGTCCATTGGACCGGGACGGAGCGTTCGTTCTGATTGGTCCCCGTTCGCGGAGAACTTCTGGTGGGCTGGGAGAGTGGGCCGGTTACAATATGAGTCCATGTACGGCCCATGAACCTTGTTTTCGAAAGGCCCGTGTGAAAGATTTTTTTTTCCTTTTTTCCGTTATATGGACAAAAATTATTAATTAATACTTTATTTTCACCATATTTTTATATTTAAATAAATAAAATAATTTTGATTTTGTATTCTGCATTGTACCCAAAAAAAAAAAAAAGCTTAATTATTACTCTCCTCAGGCCCACATAGATTTTGGGCCGGATTTATCTAAATGAGCTCTCACTGGTTTCTGGGCCTTATCGGAAAAAGGGCGGGTCCAATAATCAACTTTCATTACATCCGCCGTTGGCTCATCCTCATCAACCTATCTCGACCGTCCATATACTCCTACGAATCCCTTCGCACCTTTTTTTATTCACCTTGTTAGTATTTACACACGCCACCTTTTTCGGCTTTTCCTCCTCGCTCCTTTGGTTTTTTTTTTTTTTTTAAAAAAGGAAAAAAAAGGAGAAAAAAAATCCCACTGTGAAAGGGTTTTAGAGCTCTCTTCAATCCATCTTTTATTTTAATGGAGGAGATTAATGCGTTGGGTTTTCCCAATGAGAACAATATTAGAGTGCCACAAAACCGGCTTCGGAGGTAAATAATTAATTAAACCCTTTTTAAAAAATTTGGCTTCTTACCATTTATAAATAAATAAAGTGTCTCTTCCCTTTGCTTCAGTTCACTGGTAAGCTTAATTTGCTTACTTTATTATTGTGAAATGTGTTGGGTTTTTATTCCTATTGGTACCCTTTGTAGCACTTTCTTTATTTTGTGATTTAATAATCTTTTGTCCCTGGATTTTGTATTATTTTGCATTTTATTGTCGTTTTATTTGAATGGATATTTATAGTCCTTTTTTTTTTTTTTTGGTAGTATGATTTGAGACTAGCATTTAGGATGTTCTTTTTGTTGGTGTTTTTTTTTTTTTCGTTTTATTACAAACCCTAATAGTTGAGATTTAGCCATATTCAACATTTGTTTGACTAAACTCATATTATTTCTTTTTGTGAAAACCAAAGTTCTACGGTTGTTGAATGTAAAATATAAATGTACCCTTATGTAATAACTTAAATTTTTAAATAACAATATTTATTTTATATTATTTTATATAGTATCAGTATACGAAGTTTTAAATTCAAATTCTATTAAAATTTCAATTTTACACAAAAAAAAAAAACTTGAGGAAAATTGTTGAAACATTTTCAGTAGCTAGTATCTGTCAACTAAAATTCACAATTTTTTTTAGCTGAAAAGCAGTTGATAACCTGAAATCGGAATCAAATGAAACCTCTAATTTAAATACAAATTAAATAAAAGCTAAAATGGTGTAAACACAAATATTTAGCCTTGGAGAAAAACATTATAGAGAGGGTCCTACACCTATGCGGTGGCATGTGGGGGCTAAACGTTGGTCATGCCCTCTAATACTTCTTTTCCAAAAATTAATTAATTAGGTGTCTATGTCAAAATTGCAATATGCTGTTAAACCGATTCCCTGATGCTCTTTCAAACTTCTCATGCTGCAGGATGATGATCAATGGCAACGAAAGACTAAACATGAAAGCTGCATTCGCGTCCTTCAGCCGCGCGCTCGCCAACGTGCTCTTTGGCCTGTGGACGACGGACCTGGTGAAGCCCCGCGAGCTCCGCCGAGCGACTGCCACAGTGCTGATCCTCGGGGTGGCTCTGTCGGCTGCAGGCACTGCAATTTCGCTATCCCTTCTTTTCATTCGTGGTAGAAGAGGGCGGCTGATGTGCCGGCAATTTCGGTGGCTCAGCGGCTTCGCCACCATGGTGTTGTATGCCACGTTAGTCATCCGTGGTTTCATTTTGGTTCTTGCTGCGCTATCTCTTCGTTAACTGATTATTAACCCCTGCATACATACATGTTTGCTAGAAGTGGCCACTATGGGATTGATGTTGCTTGTTGAGAATTTCTTTTGTCTTTTTGGGTCAAATATTGCTGTTAGGATGTTTCTCTTCATGTTTTAAGGCTTAAGTTGCTACTTCTTGTGTATGTACGTGCTTTGCTAGTTGTTAAATTTGAAGTTTTTTTTTTAATTTTTGGCCAAAATCACTTCGATCTTATTTTCATCTTCTCAAACCAGTGATTAGATCTAAATTCTATACTCTACAACGGCCAAACTATGTACTAGAATCTGAATAGTAAAGTATGGAGTAGAAATGGACATATTTTGAATATTTTGAATTTGAGTTCGAGTTGCGAAACGCCCGGATAAAAGTATATGGGTGAAAGTAAATTCCCAAAATTCAATTTAATTCAAAAAATAATAAAAAAATTAGGTAACACGGCTAAATATTAACGGTTATGGTTATATTTGCAGCCATATATGGAGTGGTTAATGGGCCTATTGGACCGGGCCATGGTTTGGGCCTTTGGGCCCATTTTACTCTCTGGGCTCGGTGGTGCGTGGTGGTTTCATCGCCGAATTCGGGATGTAACCGGCAAAGCGGCTTTTAGAATCGCCGACTTTATTTTGTAACGAAAATTTTTGCTGGTTCACCAAGCGCTAGCTCTGTTACTTTAATCTTACCTTCTAAGCTTTGTGAGAAGAACATCTAAAAGTATGAACCCACCTCTCAAAAGCTTCATTTGTTTACATAGACATTGATATAGGTTTGTGCACATCGATCAAATTAGTGAAGCGGTATGTGTCCATTGTTTAGTCATTATTTGTTGTTTGCTTTGGAACTCTTTTAGGACTACTTTATAATTGAGCTGCTATATGCCTCATTTTTCATGTGTAATTAAAGGTTTACTTACTAACCATCATTTGTGTTAACCACCTAACAACAATCACTAAAGAAAAAAACTTTTGTTAGATATATATCGGAAAGTACATTGTTCAGTAAAGTTTGGGGTTGCCGCAAAGCAAGAGACAAAAAATGATTACGTATCTAAACTTACTATACTAAACTTAGGAACTGCATTTGGCTTAGATAAAGAAATAGGCACTAAATAATTATATTAGTCCATCTTCTTTGAGGTGTTTTCGATCTAAAACGTTCTCAGATTATCCTACCCAAAGTAAATTATATGGATCATTTCATCTCCCACTGTGCTGTGAGATGCGCGTCACTAAACATTCGAAAAGCTATAGAGAAGCATAAACCGCTTATTTATAACTTGAGATTTTATATAGCAAGACGAGGGGGAGAGAAGCTAAATGAAACAAAAGCTATATATAATAATTATCAGAAATATAGCTTTTGAAGGAAATTTTCAAAATGAGACCATGCCTTGGGCATGGCCCAACCTCCACAAGGGTTGATTAACAGCAAAACCATATGTTAAAACTGCATGAGACCATCCCAAGATTCTCTTTTGAGCTTTTTTTTTTTTTACCCCCCAAAAAAAAACTGTATACTCTTTAATTTGCAAGAGATAACCCTTGCATGTATTAGAATTAATCATTTCCGTGGAGATTTTAATGACATTTTTTTAAGTTATAGTACAAAAGTTAACAAAATCTAGACACACTGTATGAAATACTTAAATGGGAGGGGTTTATTACTCACTACTCTTTGGTACATTGTTCCATGACTTGGCTAGTCTCGTATCTACTAATTAGAGAGTCTAGCTAGCTATGGTAAAGTTCTTTGTACTACAAAGTATAAGTATATGGTAAAAACCTAAGGTAAAAGGTAAAAATTATCCTGATTGTAATATAAAATAATTTTCTTAAGGTTCTTGGCAAGTAAACTTCCTCCCTTTAGCTAGGCTTTGAGACACTAGAGATACATTTATTAATTATGTATAAACTGATACCTTATCTCTTAGCATATTAGTATCTATCTTTTGCTATTTGCAACTTAATGCATTCTTTATCAATTAATCTGGTTAATTTACTCAAAACTTGAAAAGGTTTTAACATGCATACAGCTCAATTATATAAAAGATGCAACCCCATTAGTAATCATTTCACCAATTTCACAAAATATTCCCTGCTACAACCAAAGTCCATTTGCTTTATTTAATTTCTTCTTGTAATCATTGCAGAAGTACAAAACATATTTTGATGGAATATTGTCTAAAAGGCTCACATATATAGGGGATTACTTAACTTTACCCTACACCTACTAGTAGAATACATTTTCAAAAGGCCTCTATATGGGCTGTCCTTTTAAAAATAGGCGTAGACCATGAAAACCATTTTGTAGCATGCAACGCATGAAATATTGTTTGAGATTCGCATCGAGTGCTATCCAACGGTTGGACAGGTCCACTATCCTACAATATAACATATCTTGTTAACCGTTCATGGTTAAGTGTTAATTGTTTACCCAAACTTAATCACTGAATAAGCTCAAATTCTGGTGTTTTTCAGATAAATAATAAATTTAATTAAGTAGCTCAGCACAAGAGATTAGGATTAGTTGTACTCAATTGATCAGGACTGAGGTATGAAACTTTTCCTTATAAACAAGGGTAGAAGAAGAAGGCCAAGTCTTTTGCTCTTTCCTGCTACGTACTGCTAACCATAAAATGTTATTATAATATCACCATGCAGTATCAGAACTACGGAAGATTATGCTTCCTATGAGGAGATGGTACTGGGACTACATGGGCCCCATCACAAGGGAATCTCAGTAACAACCTCTCCTCTCTCTCTCTCTCTCTCTCTCTCTCTCTCTCTCTCTCTCTCTCTCCAGGCAGGCTTGGACAGGGAAGGAGAGAGAGAGAGAGAGAGAGAGGGAGCCCCACTTCTTCTCTCTACCAATCCCACAAGAAACCAACAGCTTTCTATGGCTCCAAACCACCTTTTACCTCTTTTTATATATATATTTCCCAACCCTCTTCTCCTCTTCTGATCAGTTCTCCCCATCTCTCCTCCTCTCCACTCCCTCACTCCTCTCTCCTCTCATGAATCTAGTCTTTTCCCAAATGGGCTACTCCATTTGTTTTTAATTTGAGCTCCTCCTCTCAAGGTATCTCTAAGGTATCTCTTTCTCTCTCTTGCTCTAAAGGTCTAGCCTACTTGCCTTTTGTACTAGTAACTGATATATTATTTCATTTTCTACTTGATATATAGAGGCCGCAAGAGGTGTCATTAGAAGAGAAGAGAAAAGAGAGAAGGAGGATGTATCATCACCATCCCGAGTTATATCCACCCCATGAGCACATCCCCATGGAAGGATCATCGTCAGAATTCATTGGCCCTTCTCACACCGCCACGATGAATTTCTCCGACTTGGCGCTCATGGGGAGTGGCCAAAACAGCAGCAGCAACAGCAGCAACGGCACCTCCGCCGCTGCGGCCGAACTCGACTTCCACCGCCAGTTCGGTCTCGATGTTGTCGGGAAGCCGGAAATGGCTCCCCATCTCATGCACTTCCCCGAAAGCCTCTTCTTTGCCGAGATCCCGCCGGAAACTGCTTCTGTCGGCTCGACCGTCTTGTACGACCCGTCGGTGCAGTTAGATTTGGTTCATCACCAGCCATGTCAAGTGAGAGAGATATATACCGCTAATAATATTAACAACAACGATGATGTTTCATTACCACAAGATTATTCTGGGTTTATAAATGGGTCTAGTGTTAATGGCCACTTTGTTGGTGGTGTAATGGAGGAAGTTTATGGGCTAGGGCAGCAGCTTGAGAGCCCACACCTTAACACAAGAAGGCAAAAAGGTGGAATGAGGCAAAAGGGGTTAAGCTTTAATGGGGTGGAAAAGAAGGAGAAGCAAAGGAGAGAAAGGCTTAGTGAGAAGTATGAACTGCTCAAATCACTCATCCCTAACAGAACCAAGGTATAAATAATTAATTTACCCTATTATTCACCACAGCAAATATTTTATTTATTAATTAATTTGTTCATGGCAATACATCTATGAAGCATATATTGATTAGTAGTATTTAGTGTCAAACTATTTATCTCCTACCTTCAACCACTTTTTCAAACCTAAATGCCTCCTTAATTATTGGTTGTTAATAAATTGGACACTGCTTTAAGTTTCTGGTTGAGCTTAATTGGTTTCATTTTTATTTGTTATCTGTTAGCTGTTAGAAGATGCTTAATTTATAGAATTATTTTTGTGTGTGCGGTTTCTTGGTTTTTGCGGTGTTTGTTTTACTTTTTGCTGGTACCTAGGGTTCTTGTTTACATTGTTTTTGCACATATCAGCATAATTTTTTACATCTTTTGGGTAGTGTACATGCGGAGTTTTAATTTTGACAGTGTATTTTGGGCTAGTTACACCCACTTTGGCATAAAAAATATGTTCAAAAAATAGCATAACTTTGGTATTAATTGCTAGTACATGAGTACATCTGTACATGTGAGTTTGTCTATATGTTTCTTCGCGCGGAAAAGGATGATCGAGCGACGATCATCTCCGACACGATGGACTACATCAGAGAATTAGGTCGGACGGTGAACGAGCTCAAGCTACTGGTCGAGAAGAAGAGGCGCAAAAAGGAGAGGGGAAAGGAGGTCTTAATTGGAGAGGAGTTAGTAGGTGACATGGAGAGCTCTTCAGTGAAGCCTTTTATAGATGAGGGAGAACATCATGCATCCAACGGGTCTCTAAGGAGTTCATGGCTCCAACGGAAGTCGAAAGAGACCTTCGTCGACGTTCGGATCGTAGAGGATGAAGTGACTATCAAGATCACCCAAAGGAAGAGGATGATCAGTTGCTTGCTAACCGCTTCGAGAATTCTCGACGAGCTTCAGCTCGAGCTTCTGCACTTGTCTGGGGGAATCATAGGAGACTGCCACATTTACATGTTCAACACTAAGGTTAGTGTACCGTATATCATCTTTCTCAATTATCATAATTTTTATTTTTTTTTTAATTTATTTTGGGTTAATTAATGGAGAGTGCTTTAAATTGACGTTGTTATAAACAGATCCCCGAAGGATCTTCAGTGTATGCAAGTGCAGTTGCAAAGAAGCTGATTGAAGTCATGGATGTGCAATTTCCACCTCAGACCTGTTAAGTTTTTATTACATAGTTAGGGTAAATAGAGTTTTAAGCATTGTAGTTCGATCAATTAATGATAGGTTTGTGTGTTTGTTATACATCTAGTGTTTGGATTTAACTTTAATTGAACCTTTATATAAAAGGTTGGGTGAAGGGCGTAGGGATAATTAAGTTGGAAAAAGTACAGTGGATAGAATTGTGGCAGGTAGGACTTAGAACATCTTTTCAGAAGTTGTCTTCTCTGATATCTTGCAAATGCAGGGTACTCATAGTACAATATTTTTCTTTAAGATCCTTATAATTAAGTTTGTTGCATTTTACAGCATTTTTCCCCCCCTTTTTTTTTTTTTTTCCTTTTTTACTTTGTGTCTGTGTGATGGGGCTTTGTTAATGGACTTGTATTCTATTAATGCTCTGAACCTGATTTTTTTTTTTTTTTTTAATTTAATCTTGTAGTTTTTATTTTCTTAATATTTTTGGATATGGGCCACAAGCAAGGAACATGCATAAACGCTTTATCTGTTTGGGCTACGATGCCAATGGGTCGGCCCACGACCTGAATTTATGGGAAACTAGGCCGGCACTGCAACATAGTTTGCAATCTGAGGCCCGCTTGAACATATTTTAAATAAACGGCCCTTTTGATAAGAAATCCATCTTGCGTTATTAGCCCAAAATATATGCTTCCCAGATAAGACTATAAAATTTATATCCTAATTGATATATTTCAATCTATATAATATATTATCGTAAATAACAATGAAATATTTTCACATCACACTCGCAATTTCCAACGGAAGCTAGATAGACTCCCTTTTCAGTTTTGGAACTTCCTCCATCTAATTCATTCATTTATACGATATATAATTCATGTAATTAAGGTTGTTGGGATATGCCAACAAATATAGTATCTGATAAAACTTTAGAGCTCTAGGGAATTTCCTCAATCAAATTCATTCATTTATATGATATCTAATTAAAGCTGTTTTTTTTTAGAGAAATAGATAGCACGCTATCCGCTTTATTTATTTTGAGATATACTAACAAGTATAGTGTCGGATAAAACTTTAGAGCTTTTTAAGATAAGTTTATAGAATAGAAGTGTACTTTTCTCTTAAAAAATAATAAATAAATTAAACAACCCACCGTATATAAATAGACCCATCGTAAAACATTTCTCCATGCAGCGTCTCGTAGCTTGAAGTACTCTTCTTCTCCTCTTTCCTAATCCAATGGCAATGGCCAAACCATTCTTCCTCCCGCTTCTCCTCTTTTTCTCCATCTTCGTCGCTGTCACCTCCTCGCGATCCATCCCCACTGCCGCCGCCCCCTCCCCCTCGTCGACACTCATCCCTCCAGCTGCCGCCCCCTCCCCCTCGACTGCCATCCCCCTGCCGCTGCCCCCTCCCCCTCGACGGCCCCCGAACCCGTGCTCGGACCCATCCACACTGAGGGCTGGAACTACTCGTACGTGTGCGATCCAGAGCGCTTCACGATCATGGGTCTCGCCGTGGACGACTTCGTCTACTGCGACAACAGCCAACCGTATGACGTGAGGGTGGCGGACCTTGTCTGGTGCATGACGCTCCCCGAGAAGGTGGCGTAGATGGGCGACACGGCGATCAGCGTGCCGCGGCTCGGGCACCCC
>NC_033624.1:330090-348446 GCF_001540865.1 Ananas comosus | reverse complement strand
ATATATATATATATATATATATATATAGTTTGAATGCATGATGTTAACTCTTTGGATTGAGAACGGATACTTACCTGCATATGAATCTCTCCTGGAATTAATGTAGGTGGTCTCTACAGAAGCTAGGGCCATGTACAACCTTGGCCACTCAGGGCTGACGTTTTGGAGCCGGAACATCAACGTGGCCCGCGACCCGCGATGGGGAAGGATCCTCGAGACACCAGGAGAAGATCCATTCCTGGTCGGCCACTACGCTGCCAACTTCGTCAGGGGGTTACAAGATGTGGACGGACAGGAAACTGCAGCAGATCTCGACTCGAGACCTCTTAGGCTGCGTTTAGTTAGAAGTATATCCCAGAATAAGGCGGAATATTCCTCGTTGTCCTCCCAAACGTAATGCAAAATGAAACAACCCGGTTGTTCCGGGCTTAACGGGTTGTTCCGGAAACAACCTGTTAAGATTGTTCTCCATGAAGTGGAGAACAAGCTGGAACTTTTTTTTTTTGTCTCTTTTCTTCTTTTTATGCCATTTTATTTTTTTTATACTTTATTTTAATTGATTTCAAATAAATTAAATAAATTCTCAAATTTAATAAATAATACATATATTAATATAAATATTATTTTTATGACAATATATTTACACTTAAATTTTATTATATTATATAAATTAATTAAATTTGATATATTTTTTATTTTATTAAGTTTTATCATTTATATATTAATATTTAATTATTTTATTTTATATTAAGTATTATATACATAAAATCTTTTTTTCATATATTATATATATATTTTAATTTGTATTGAAATTTATACTTAAATTTTTATGATAATATATTTATACTTAAATTTTATTATATAATATAAATTAATTAAATTTGATATATTTTTTATTTTATTAAACTCTATCATTTATACTTTAATATTTAATTATATATATATTTTTTATTTGTATTAAAATTTATACTAATTATTAATTAAAAATATAGGGATATTGTTAGTATTATACTTTATTCATTAATATATTATGAATAAATTATAGAAAATAAATTATTACATAAAATAAATTATTATATATAATAAAATATAATATAATATTTTAAATTAGATTCTTACATAAAATATTATATTATAAATTACTATATGAAATAATTTTATAAATAATTTTATATAAAATATACTAATATAAATTAATTATTTTATTTTTAAAAATATATTTAGACGTTGTTCTAGACTTTTTATCCAAACGCTATTAAGGATATCCTCTAGAATATCCTCGAATGCATCCAAACACAAATTTACAATTATTCTATCTTGTACCAGAATATCCCCTGTTCTCGGGAACAACAAAAGTTGTTCTTCAAAATTTAGTTCTCCAACCAAACGCAGCCTTAAGGTCTCTGCCTGTTGCAAGCACTACACCACATACGATCTCGATAACTGGAAGGGCGTCGATCGCTACCACTTTGATGCGAGGGTACGTAATGATAATAGTTTCATGGAAAAGATGAACTGCATGCATTTGTACTGCGTCTTGTTAATTGATTACTTGTTCAACTACTAATAATCAACAAAACATACGTGCATCTTAAATAACCATGCCAAATGCACTCTAAATTTCCATTCAGTATAGAATTACTACTGAAACACAGTATACATGTAATCTTGCAAGTTGGTTTGAAATGCTTTTACTTGCAAATTACATCTAGGAGACATCGGAAAATTCATTAGTGCTGTTTGATCCTTCCTAGCAGATTCTTCAGAAAAGATACCAAATTAAGATGCCAACAGGAAAAGTTTTACAGTGTACTAATACAAATGAAGCTAAAAAGAGATAATCCACTTTCGCCTTCAAAGACATACATTTCAACTACAACTGACAGAGTCGATAGCAAGCAATACTATCTATCTTACAATGATGCAAATGTTTCTCTGAATTGCTTGATAGGTCGCTGCACAAGACATGGAAGAAACATTCCAGCGACCTTTCAAGATGTGCGTGAAGGATGGCGATGTGAGCAGCGTCATGTGCTCCTACAACCGCCTCAATGGCATTCCTACATGCGCCGATCCCCGACTCCTCTATCAAACAGTCCGACAGGAATGGCAACTCCACGGGTAAATGAATCAATTTGTATTTAAATTGCCATTTAGCAAAAAGCTCACTCTAATTAAATGCAACATTCAATTCCAATAGGTACTAACCAAAAAAAAAAAAAAAATCCTACTTTTTACATCTCAGATGTATTGTCTCTGACTGCGACTCGATTGAGGTCATTCGCGACGACCACAAATGGCTGAATGACTCACCAGAAGATGCAGTTGCACAAGTCCTTAGAGCTGGTAATTAAGTAGTGCTTAATTATTTGTTATCCATCCTTTTTGCTTTAAGTGTCTGTTCGCTTGGCTTCTAAAATTTGATGGCGAATCCATCAACTCTTAATACCTATAGTTATGTTTTACTAATAATACTACATCATTTAACAAGTAATAGATAATAAAGTTGTTGAACTTAATAAAACTTCAGCATACATACATATAAGCACTCAAATTTTTTTTAATAAAAAAGTCAAGGATTTCTCAATCAATGAAATTTGTTAATAAGTCTATGTTATATATAAAGTTGAGAGTGTTTTTCCCTTATTAGTTGGAATATGTAGACGAGAAGCAAAGAGCACGAGTTTTATATTGGCCAGCCCCAACCGAATTATTCAAAAAAAAAGTCCTTCAAAGCAAAGAACAAGATAAAACGCTGACGTAGTGCCACTCAAGTGCAGAGAAAATCCAACTATTGCTTTCAATCCGAACAGCCGCCTCCGCGACGCATCCAAGTTGCGTGATTATATCGCCTCCGATAGAAAAATGTGACACCAAGAACAACATTAGAAAAATGTGACACGAAGAACAATATTAAAATATATTGTGCTCTAAGTTTTTTTTACACGTATTGTCAAATATAATTGATGAATCAGCTTTTATAATATAGCAACTAGCTGATGGTTTAATTGTGATTCACTTAAAATGGCAAGTTAACATTCTGGCTTAAAGATTCAATTTTTAAATATGATGTCAACTCTAGTTGTTAATTCTGAAATTGCACCAGTTGTTAAAAGTTATATAGTTTGAATTTTTTAAGACCTTCAAAGATCATCACGGGCATATTTACTCTAGCAAAATAAAAATATAAACCCACCTAACGTTAATAATTTATGAAAGTTTATCCCAAAATGTCACTTAATTGAAATTGAAGGGATAATAGTACCTGATGTTGTTTTCTTTTTTTGGTTTTGTTTTGGATAGAAAGATGACAAGTTATCCACCTCGCTTCTTTTTTTTCGAAATAAATATAAGGCTAAATTATAGAAAACCTCCCTGTCAAAACTCTCTTTTTCACTTTTCCTCCTGTCATTTAAAAACCTACACTTTATCTTCTTGTAAAATAAAAAATGTGCACTTCATCCCCTACCGTTAAGATTCCGTTAGAGTTCCATTATAATATTTTTTTTATGCCAAAAATACCCTCCGCCCCTTTTCTCTGTTGCTTCGATGGCTTCCAGGACGACGCCCTTGCCGGCCTCGCCCTTCTCCACGAGCTCAACCTCCTCTTCGACCGCCCACTCGATGCTATCTTCCTCAACTCCAACTGCCTTCGCCGCCGCCGCCCCATCCCCGCCAACCTCGGCGACTCCCCGGCCTCCATCGTCGTTCTCGCCCACAACAAACTCGGCGGCTGCATCCCGCCCTCCATTGGCTGCATGGCCGACACCCTCAACGAGATCGTCCTCTTCGACGACGGCCTCGCCGCCTGCGTCCCGCCCGAGGTCGGCCTCCTCCGCCGCGGATGAGGAGGATGAGAGAGAAGATAAAATAGCGAAGGGCAAAATGGTCATTTGTCACACCGTACCTTTCTGTGAATATTTTTTATTTTACAAGGGGGTAAAGTGTAAGTTTTTAAATGACAGAAAGGGAAAGTGAAAAAGCAAATTTTGACAGCAGAATTTTTTGTAATTTAGCCTAAATATAATTATAAATTGTAAACAAACTAGACATTAAATCTTGAATCGCAATTATTAATTATCATCAAAATTTTCAGTAAAGGTGCGTACAACAGGTAGGAGCAGGTGGCGTTGTTTTGACTATGCTTATAGAATTCAAATGTGTAAGGTACACTTTATGCTTTGGAATTCATCAACCAAAAAACATCACAAACCAATAACTGTAGTCCACGTCGACAAGAAATTTCGCACATTAATGAGTCACGAGCATAAAATAATAATAATAAAAAAAATAAAATAAGGATAAAGGAATGTACCAAATGCTGCGGTGGGACGTGGGGGGCCCATCGCGGTTCGCGGGCGACCGTATCCAACTCGAGTCGAACAACCAAAATTCTATATAGCGATCACCCCATAGAAGACATTATAAGGACGGGTTATACATTTCTATGTACTGCATCTAAGTAATTATAGAAAAAATATGTTTGATTTTTTTTTTTTTCCAAACTTCGATCAATTATACATAACCATTTGATACTAGATTGCTAAATTATAAAAACACTCCCTATACTTTAGAATAATAATAATAATAATAATAATAATATTATTATTATTATTATTATTATTATTATTATTATTATTATTATTATTCTTGGAGGGACGTAACTTTTCCGCATAATAGTTTCTATAGGGAGGCCCGTATAGAAATACGGCTCTGGGGTGTATAGCAAGCGAGATGCCATATGCGGTGCGGGTCGCTATCCGGCACCGAACCCCGACGATTCTCGACCGCACGATCCCTGCACGATCCAACGACGGTCCAGATCTATCGCAAAGCGGATTTGCGTCTCACGCGGGGGCACGTGCCACCTCTTATAAATACGTGCTCCCACACTGGGGAAGAGTCCGCGAGAGAGGAGGTGTTGCTTTGATCGTTCGCCGACCCGACGCCGCAGCGAGGAAACTAGGGTTTCGATTCCAATCCCCTTCTTTCTCCGTTGTGAGTTCCTCTTCGATCTCCCCATCTAGTCGTAACTCGCTTCTAGTTATGTGTAGAATGATGATGAATGATGTTCTTTGAATCGTTGGTGTGTTATCCTTTTCTCTCGACATTCGAAATGGTTTGATCTGAGGTTTCCTTGGATTTTATGTGACATTTTGTTGATTGGATTGGTATTGAGTTTCAGTTATTGAACCAGGATTACCGAGGTCGGATCTCTGTTACTCCTGGCTAGATTTGAGCTTTGTTTCGTTTATTTTTTCGTTTACTATCTGGTTTTCATCATCCAATCTCGTTATTTATCTGTTTGAAATGATATAATCTGTTTGTATTCTGGCATAATCGACGATTTCCAGTGTTAAAAGGCTAGATTTGGTTTAGGTTTGCTTCATTCTACTTCTCTCTTTCTTGTTAGTGTGTACTTAATTGCCGTATCTGCTTAGCGGAGCACCTATTTATGTTCGTACTTGAAGGAGCATATCTCGAGCTCTATCCTTTCATATCTTATTGGATCGTTTTAATTTTTGCCTTTAATTTGCATCGATTGGAAAAATGAATGAAAGACATGTTGGAAGAACCTTTTCTTCATGGACTAGGCATAGATTTGGCTCGGTATTTTGATATGATCAGGTTGTTGCTTTATGATTTGGATCTGATTCGGATATTTCCTGCATGATTTCCCAACACTAATTTAGGTTATCTGTTCCTTTTAATTCTCTAGAAGCAGCTTGTGTCTCTGTGAATAATCAAAATTGAAGTTAGTTTAGATGGCTTATTCGATGATATTCTGATTCCTGAGATGGTATATTCTTTTGTGATTCCATGTGTCATCTAATTGTTATTTATTCTCCACCTTTTCACTTTTGGAAACCTTGCTAATTATTCCTCTCTCTCTCTCCCCTCCCTCTTCCTTAATTCCTTATATTCTGGGTTTGTTTTTGATAGATAGGAATATGAATTCATGGAATGTTGGGGCGACCACTTTCATGGACAAAGTGACATAGATGCAGATTAGTGGCTTAGTGGTCTTTACTAGAATATTTGAATCTGATTCTGTTGTTGCTTTAGAATTTTCCTGTTTAATTTCCCGATACTTCCTAGCTTATTTGCCCTTCTCTAGTAGTTACTTGTCCTCCTGTGAATATTCTTCAACTTAAAAGTGCTTTCAGTGCCTTGGTCTATGAGATTCTGATTCTTGAAGTGGTACATCCTTTTGGGATTCCTTATGACACCTTTTTGGGTGGTTAATATTACATTGTCTCATCTTCTTGGTGGCTGTATTCTATCTTATTGCCTAGTGAACCTAGTTAATATACTATTAACTTGAATCACTTCTTACATTAGGCAAGTGCATGGGCCACTAGCCATTAGCAATTAGGTTATTTAAACTGCAAATTCATGTTATCATCTTTAAATTTTTGTGCCCGGGCAATACTAGCTAAAAGCCAACTCTCTTTAAGTGACAAAGATATATATGTTCATGTGAGGTTGTTGATCCTTGTAAGTCGTGTCCATCTTTAACTGACTTTCCTTTGTTCAGGGTTTGAGAAGATGGCTGATGTGGACACCTTCCTCTTCACCTCTGAGTCAGTGAACGAGGGCCACCCTGACAAGCTGTGCGATCAAATCTCTGATGCCGTGCTCGATGCCTGCTTGGCAGAGGACTCGGACAGCAAGGTTGCATGTGAGACCTGCACAAAGACCAACATGGTCATGGTCTTTGGTGAGATCACCACCAAAGCCAACGTCGACTATGAGAAAATCGTGCGTGACACCTGCCGCGTGATTGGCTTCATTTCCGATGATGTGGGCCTTGATGCTGACCGCTGCAAGGTCCTCGTCAACATCGAGCAGCAGTCCCCTGAAATTGCACAGGTTGTGCATGGCCACTTCACCAAGCGCCCTGAGGAGATCGGAGCCGGTGACCAGGGCCACATGTTCGGTTATGCTACTGATGAGACCCCTGAATTGATGCCGCTTAGTCATGTTCTTGCCACCAAGATTGGGGCCCGGCTCACTGAGGTCCGCAAGAATGGGACCTGCCCTTGGCTCCGCCCCGACGGCAAGACCCAGGTGAGTTCCATGGCTAATTTAAACTGTGCATATTATAAAATATGTACAATAGCCCTGCGAAGTTGGCATTCATCTGCATATACGTGAAAACTTTGCTCATTTGCATTCATGCGTTGGAAAGTCATATATGCATTATTGGATTTTGTATAAGTGGTCCCAGTAGTGGCAGATGTGCAAATAAGCAGCCAGAATACTTCTTAAAGTGCTAACTTGGTATTCATCCCTGAGAAAGTCGTATATCCATTATTGGATTTTGCATGTATGGCCCTAGTAGTGGCAGATATGCAAATAAGCAGTGATTATACTTCTTTAAGTGCTAAGTTGGCAGGGTTATTTGCAGAATTTTACATGCTTGTAGGTGTATATTTCCTCTTTCACCTTGCTCTGTAGAACCTAACCTAACTGTTTGGTTTCCCCTAACTTTTGATTCTGGCTCCACCCATGCAGGTGACAGTTGAGTACCGCAATGATCATGGGGCGATGGTCCCCATCCGCGTGCACACTGTCCTCATCTCCACTCAGCATGATGAGACTGTAACCAACGATGAAATCGCCCGTGACCTTAAAGAGCATGTCATCAAGCCGGTCATCCCTGAGAAGTACCTTGATGAAAAGACCATCTTCCACCTGAACCCCTCCGGCCGCTTTGTCATTGGCGGTCCCCATGGTGATGCCGGGCTCACCGGTCGGAAGATCATCATTGACACCTATGGTGGCTGGGGGGCCCACGGTGGTGGCGCATTCTCTGGCAAGGACCCCACCAAGGTCGACAGGAGCGGTGCTTACATTGCCCGGCAAGCAGCCAAGAGCATTGTGGCCAATGGGCTGGCCCGCCGTTGCATCGTCCAGGTGTGCAACTCTCATCTATTTACAGTAAACTTATACGCACCTATAAATATTTCTTCTTAATCTTCTATGCTCTTAAAATTGCTGTAGTCAACTAAGTATTATCTATAACTGGGTTGTTCAGGTGTCATACGCCATTGGTGTGCCGGAGCCCCTCTCTGTGTTTGTCGACACCTACGGGACAGGCAAGATCCCGGATAAGGAGATACTGAAGATCGTGAAGGAGAACTTTGACTTCCGGCCGGGTATGATCATCATCAACCTCGACCTGAAGAGGGGTGGGAACGGGCGGTTCTTGAAGACCGCTGCCTACGGGCACTTTGGACGGGATGACCCCGACTTCACCTGGGAGGTGGTGAAGCCCCTCAAGTGGGACAAGCCTTCGACAGCATAGAAGCCTCAAAAACTAGTCTTATGGTGATGATGACGCGTTCTTTATCTACAGATAATAAGAGCAATAATTGTGTGTTGTTTCTGCATGCTGCTGTTATCTGAACGTCCGCTCACTGTTGTTGGCAGCTCTTTTTGGTTCTTATTGTCTCAGCTCTATTACTCAAAGAAAAAAAAAAAAATCATATTAAAAGTTTAGGGTGTTTATTGGAAAAAAAAGAGAATCTGAATTCTTTTGATGAACTGAAATGGGAGAGGAAGTAGGGGGGATTGAGGGGGTAGCTCTATGTTAAGGCCTTGCCTTCCTATGATTTGAGCACTTTGTACTAATTAACAGATCTGAGATATTTATAATGTACAACTGAAGCATTAAGTTGGAAGAGATCACATATTCACGACATTTATTTGCTGCTTCTCATATGTTCTGTCGTCTGTTCGTTCAATTTGGTTTTCGGCTCCTAGCGTCTTGTTTGGATGTTCTGCTGTCTGTTCTTACAATTTGGCTTAAGCGTCTTGATTGGATGTTTTGTTATCTGTTCATCTTGTTTGGACTGCTTGGTGGTTCATACATTACTCTCCTTTTCTCCTGCCCTTCCATTTCTTTTGCCACACGCACAAACCCTTCCTAAGTAGGCTATATTTATGCTTATGCTATTCCTCTCTTCTACTTATTCCTCATCATCAGCACGTTATTTTAATGTCTGAATCTGCATACCAAATTAACTTTCTCGATTAACCCTGTTGAGTTTCCCATAATAATTGCAATCACAATGTTCCGCTACAAGTCTGAACAAATAATTACAAAAAAAAAAGGACAAAAACTTGCTGGGTAAAAACACTCAACAGAAAGTCGCAGGTATACATCAAAGCAGAAAGCACTATCAGCTGTGTTAACTTATTAGTAACAAGCTTCTTGTGTTATTAAATTCTCACATATAACCAGAACCGAGTGATTCCCATGTGAAAGGAGCATCGATAAACCTAACCACCGGTGGGCCTTTCATTATCAGCGCAACACAAACACACACTGCCGCAATGCCGGTCATTGCAAACACTACCGGCCTATACAATAATGACCTTCTTGCATAAGGGCGGTAGAACACCTGCTGCTCACATTGCTTGCAATAAGGCTGCTGCATTGGTTGAAATTTGAACTTGTCAATTTGAAAAGCACTTTGCTTGCTATAGTTGGATCCATCAGCTTTTCTATAACTGGCATCAGTCACGAAAGTGCTAGGGATGCCGAGGAATATGTGGTTTTTTCCCATTTGAATGTCAATTTTCTTCTGAACAAGCTGGATGTAGGATTCGTGGCCCCTACTGCGAGCATAATCCTCAGGAGTGAAACCAGTAATGTCTCGGCAGTTCTTCCATGCTTTGACTCCCAACTGGAGTGGACAAAGTAAGAGTTAAAAGCTTAGATTCCAAATTTGGTATTAGGGGCGAGAAAGAGTCTAATCTGATCTTCTGAGTTGAAGTAATTGTATTACAGTAGAAAATCTAATACAGCAGTCAAGAAACAACGGAAAGAAAGAGCACAAGAGCCAAATTCAATTATCTTTGGTAGATATGTGGGTTCAAGTGGGATTCGGGATTCACAAGAAAAAACATGGAAACAGGAAATGAAGAAACAGATAAGAGAAATAACTTTCAAAAGGATAATATCACTGCTTTTGGACACTTAACAGTGGATCCACCAGTGAGTAATTCCCTTATGTCTTATTGAGGAAAAGGATCTTGATAGTCAACCAAGACAAAAATTCAAGTCCTGTAACTTGTATTGCATGAACTTCGCCTAAAAATAAATTACCTGCTCTGATATTTGAATATGCTCAATGAAAGATCACAAAGTGCATCACTAAGAAGAATGATTCCATTCAACTGTTCAAGTAGAATAAACCTAGAGAGGGCTGAGGAGGGCATATGAAAAAGTACCAACAGAAGACATTATATGACATGGTTTGAAAAGAATCCTGTTCAAAATGAAGGCGAACGAAGAACAAAACCCCAGAATCAACACTAGACAATTTACACTAAAGGCTTGAATATTCTTCTTCTGATGAAATTTTGCTGTATTTGAATAAGACTAAGCATTGGCTAGGTAAAATTTTAATCTGCGTCCGGTAATGCAGTGTAAAGTTCGATCTAAATGCCTATTTGACACATTATGACATCATGTGCGTGTTACTAAGCATACAGCTAACTTTGCACTCAAGTACAAAAAGTAAAAGATACTGAATTTAGAAAAGGGAATACCTGCTGAGGATCATTGGTCAAGGCATCCAATACTCCCTCAGCCTCACTAATTGTGGCTGCAACATGGAGAGGTGTTATATTTGAGGGGCCCATCATATCAGGTCTAAACAAAAAGCCAGGAGGAGTTTTCTCCTTTAAAGCAGCCTCTGTTCTGTATCTCAATAGAAGTTCGACCAATGGCTTTGACTTCTTCCTAACAGCAGTATGAAGCAAATCTTCTCCTAAAGCAAACTCTGATGGAGTCTGATCATCTAAGTCAATGCTTCCATGAAACATTACATCTAAAAGCTTCTTAACAACTGCACACCATTCTCGATTCACGGCAAAGGACACAAGCCACCTGAACCGGGTCGGAGTAAAGACCTCAGTGTGAAACTCTATTTGCTGAGATTTAGACTGCATGTGACTCCTTCGAAGTAGCCAACCCATTTCATGTAAAAATTTTACTGCCTCGTGTTGGGTATTTATAGATCCCATTCCTTCTTCAAAGAGTTTATCGTATGAGGCAACATTGATTTCATTCTCTAGAGCGCGAATCTCAGAGCAAATGTTGTCTTCTGCAACTATAAATGGAAAAATGATACTGCTATAATCATAATCTTCAACCTGTAAGCATAACCAGACATTAGACGGAAATAAAAGGGTGTGGAAACAGGCATTATTATCAACCATAATAGAGCAGAAACCTCAATAAATCCTCTCCCAGTTGCATCAGGGATGGAGCAAGAGAAGCTCAGACACTCTGGTAATTCATTAGTACCATTACACAAAGCTTGTGTTGTTTCTTCGAACAAGTACTTCCCATCAAATGCACAAAGTAACCTAAGTTAGACAGAAATTTTTGTGAGTTAAAAACGACAAAAGAGAAGGAAAAAAAAAAAAGCCAAGGTGAAAAAGAGTAAGATGGAAAAGAAGATAATGCAAGTAGAAACACACCTTGAGGTGGATTGTGCCAGACTCAAGCCCTTTACTGTGAAGTTAACCGTAGAAGAACAAGGAACAGCAATAGGCGTGACTGACAAAATTTTGCAAGAATTATGTGTTTCGGATGGTAAAGGAGCTTCTAGTAAAACCATGCCTACAGCAACAGCACTAATAAGATGAGACAAGGAGATTCCAGAAATTGAGTGTAGCTAATAATATAAGAAGCTGTTTGGTCTGACTGGAGCTTACACAGAAATGCTGTTTGTAAAGCTGTTATCAGAAAAATTCAACCACATTTTCACTAAAATTACCAAACAGTAGGCAAAAGCAGATTTTGGGACCTAGAAGCTTATGTTAGCTTTCAACTACAACAAAAGCTCCAGATCTTCAGTTTGCTAAATGCCTAAATGCTACCCCTTATAATAGAAAAGCTACATCAGAAGCCAGGCCAAACATGCACCAAGTAGAAAAAAGATTATTAAAACAATAAAAGAAATAATGTACTACTCTAGACAATGTCCAACGCACCATTGTAAATAAATGCCATATGATGTTGTACCCTAGCAATTACCCATCCAGTCCTCCAAAAGTCGTCACTGGAGATATTGAGTAGCCTCTCCATCCAAGAAGTAAGATCATGGTAGAGCTTTATGTACAACAAGTTAGCATAAACTAGTAAGCAGTAGAAGATGATAACTAACAATTCTGGTAGTTCATGATATTATGTCACATGTAAAAGGTTACCTCCTCCCACAGAGAGTCAGCCAGACGAAGATAAAGTGTTAGAATGATACAACCAGGCCTAATATAGCTTTCCATCTCGGTAGGACAATGTAACAACCAGTTGGATATCTGTAAATGAAATTCATTAATAAGCTACTAAAGGAACATGTACCAGCAAGCATTTTTTTTGTTTAATGCTAGAAGTGTATAAAGTATATAAGTTAAATAAAATAATTTACCTGCGGATGCAAAACAAGAGGGAAATCTTTTGGATCTTTTCCAAAGAGCTTGAAGACAATTTTGTCTGTACGACTCTGCAAATGGCATAAATGTTATGAAGAAGAAACTTACTTATGTTTCGCTAGATTTATAAAATATTTGACATGAAAACAGTTGTTCGAACCTATTAGAGAGTAGCGGTCCTGGATACATAGAGAGTTATTTTCCGTTAAACAGACAAACTCGAAATTCAAATGATTTTCAATGATGTGAAATTTCTGGAAACTTCATAGCAGCCAGGAATAAGAATCAAGCATTGCCACAATATTTGTCCGACAATACAATTTCCCCAAGATACATTACTATGCCCACTTCGAGTGCACAAGCAAAAAGTTGGGCAGTTTTAGCATTAGAAACAAGTAATGGAAAAATCCACTTCAAGTGGTAACTTAGTTCAAGATAGTTTATTTGCTGAACAAGGAAAATGTAAAACTCCCTTTTGAGTTTGCTAATGAAAAAATGAGCCTACACATAAGTTTTGCAATATAATAATGATTATATTTATGGTTCACAACCAACTTTGGTTCAAATAGTTAAATAGCTAAAATAGACAAGACACCGGATGAAGCTGGAGCTCAAGCTTTTGCTAACCAGAGCTCAACAATAGCAATGCAAAGAACGAAGTTTTCCAGCAGAGAGTATCCAATTTTTATGTAGACAAAAGTACTAGAATGTTGATTGTCGAACAAAGATGAAATACCTGATCATTTCTGTTCGAGTTTAGAGATCGCCAAGACGAAGAATCTAAATTACCATTCATCTGTGACGGACCGGACTGCTTCACCATCCAAGTAGCATAAGCAAGTGAACCATTTTGCTGAGTGGCAGTTGTTGCTGTGTGCTGTTCTAAGCAATGCTCTTGATCATTATAGGTGCAATTTAAATCAAAATTCTTTAACCTATTAAGTTGCAAAGGCGCCTCTTCTGTCCTTTGAGAAGGAATTCCTGGCTCTTTCTCTACTACAGGAGCTCCTGCTTTAGTTCTTTCCAAAGGCATAGCTGAAGCTGCAGCAGTAGTAGCTACAGTAGTATTAGGTTCAAGCAAAGTATAGCTGTTTGGAAGTGCATTAGCAGCTTCTGATGACTGCCCAGCAGAACTTCCAGATTTGTGCAGATTTTCTTGAGATGCCTGAAGGAGCCGAGCAATGTTTCTTGAATCAGATGAACCCGCGAGTCCAGCGAGGTTTGTCAGGAGATGGATCAGAAGTTCCTGATTATTTGGTTGCTCAGAGTTAACAGCTGCAATAATTTCAAAACAAAATTCATTATCGCATCATCAAAGTTATCGTAGAAAATTAAGTTTACAATAGCAAAAAAAATATGTTTGAAATCATAATATCGACAGAATGGTATGGTATACTATGTGGAAGTGCAGAACAAAGAAAAGAACATGATAAAAATATTAAAATGAAAAGCAGTCTTGTGACTGAAATGCTGCAACAAAAGATTCATAAGAAGAAGCATGTAATAGTATACAGAACATCAGAGAAATGGAATTATGGATTTCCAATATGCAATATAATAACTTACACTCTAAGTTGGAAAGTATTTTCAGCAAACTGAGCAATATATAGCTGCTATTTTGATCACCATCGAAAGAGGTCCCATTCGGAGTGGGATTGGCTGGAGTTTTTCTTCTCCTTTCGTTGTGCCCAGCCAGTCGCCGCCGGCAACTTCTCTTGTCTCCATCAAATTCTTGGAGAAGGTGGAACCTGCCAATACAATATAACTACATTTATAAACCCACAGCAAAATGTATTATATAATATTCTCGGGCATATTATGGGACAAAGTTTATATTTTATTAAATACTAGCATAATTAGTTCAACCATCAGAGAACCAAATTATGCTAAAAATGATCATTTGTTTGGTTGCGGTTGACTAAACAGCAACCAAGCATAATTCTACTCAGCATGTAATATCAATCCAATAGACCACCAAGGGCACCACTACCTGGCAATCAAATTTAGTTGACGGATAATAACCAAACGAATCAATACGATTACCAAAATAATTCAACAGACAAATATTTATCTAGCATGAAATTAATAAAAAACCTGCTACATTGCTGACAAAACCGCTTCATATCATTCCCTACAAGCGCACTCTTGGCTTTGTAATGCACTTCGCAAACCTTGTGCCTCCTCAGGTAATCCCTTGCTTCAGTGAGATCACCCCCGCAACCCGCCACTTGGCAAGAGGGCCCACTCGAATTTCTGCCCTGCAACTTGGCACTCTTCTCATTGTTCTCTTCTAGGGGGGCAGGCCCAGCCTCAGAAACCAGATGAGATTGTTCCCCGAGCTTCAAGGAAGGAGATCCAAATTGATCATAAGATTCATCATCTTCTTCCTCTTCTTCTACCACTATAATCCTCCTACGCTTCCCTTCTAGTTTTCCATTACCTTTCTGAGTGAGACCGAAATCGATCTCGTTGGGACCAAAAGTTGAGCGATTTGCTTGCATGGCAGCTTCTTGCACACAGAATAATTGCTTGTTACGGCAATCCGATGGAGCAGAATTCAGCGGCGTAGCCGTGAAGAGACTGCCGTCCCATTTCCAATCATTCAAATCCCAATCAAAATTCTTCTTTTTGAGTCCATTGGATGTTTTGGCACAATGAAGCTGATGTTCTACGCTGCCACCGACTTTAGCCTCCATAGGAACCGAAATATATATCTCTCAAGTTGAAAGGTCGGATTGAATCGACGAAACAGAGAAGTCAAAATTCAGAGATTTCATGCCCTATGTAACAGAAGTTCGTTCTGTGCTAAGCTGCTTGTAATTTCTAATCCCCAGGGTTAAAAACAAAAAAGGAACTTTAATTCAAATAATCTAGATATTAACAAAATAAAGCTGTGGCTATAAAACACTAATTTTGCACCAAACATGTAGCTAGGAAACTCCAATTTAAGACCAGGAGCTCAAGTCAAATAGATCTCACATTCTAAACCCTAAAACGGCCGAATTCTCAACATAAACAGCATCCAGGTCACAGAAAATAACTCTCAAACGATCAGATTGTAAGAACCCTAGAATTTCTCAACCTCGCAGGGCACTGATTCACCAAGCACAGTGCAAATTAGAGAGATCTACTAAAACAAAAACTCTTAACTCCTAAATACATCTACTCCACAATCGAACTACAGCAAACCCTGGGATCTCATATCATGTCGCGGAAAGAAAAGCAAACTTCGATTCGGAGAGGAGAAAAACCCTTCGGATCGAAACAAAATCGAACGAAAAAAAACCCCCAACAATGGCGATCTAATAATGGACGCGCTCGAGATTCGTGGCGGCGGAGGCAGGAGAGAGGAAACCGAGGCGGAGGGACCGGTGATGCGACCAACACCGAATTACTCGGCGTAAAATTACGAATAAAAATATATACAAAGAAAAATGGGGGAAATGGATGCTTCAGGAATCGAGCAATTTCGGTTGTTGAAGTGGTTTAATCAAATACGGTTTGGTCGTACTGGTACTGATAAAAAAACACAATTCCCCGTAGCGTACATTTGGGCGTAGCTAAGACAAACGTAAAATACATTTTTTAAGTATTTTAAAAATGTTCTTCTCTAGTGTAATAATAATAATAATAATAATAAAATTAAAATTCTAAACAAAAAAAAAATCATTGCAAAAGAAAATTTTGAGATATTTCTTAATTTTTTTGGTGCTGTAAAATATTAGAGTGAGTTTTGATAACATCATTTTCACTATTAATAGCAATAAATTTTATAAAAATACTGTGTTATTGAGAAATTCACGTAACATTACATTATCTTTCATATTTTATTTAGATTAGATGTGTGGACTAATGTCTTGATATTATCTCCACGTGTCGGCTGTGAGATGAAATCAAAGGAAAAACAATGAAGATGATAATTTTTTCAAAGTAAATAAAAAAAAAATATGGGCCAAGTAGCAACCTCGGCCCATTACGGTGGATTAGCATAGTCTATACAGCCCACTCATTAACTGATGGGTCGTAAGAGGTCTAATTTCAATATTAACATATAAAATTTATTAAACCTGGTCGTTATTTATTTAATTAGATATAGCCAAATTTAATAATTTTTACCTATCTCTGTCATTAGTGAATCTTTTAATATTAATGTTTAAATGATATGCACGTGCAAATCAAATTGCTCCGATATGTTATCCGAGTATAACAGCAACTACTCGAATCTAAAACTAAAAAAAAAAAAAAAAAAAGCTAATTAAAGAAAACAAGATAAGAAATAAAAAGGAAAGTTCCTTTTTGTATACTTTCTACCAGATTATAACCACTCAATAGTCCTGTTCTTCACCTTCCCCAGTTAAGAGCTACAAAGCCCTTTTTCGTTCCATCTGGTCCCAGTGAAACTCAGATTTCTACAATTGGTTGAACAATCCAAAGCGCGTGTTGTTGACGTCCATTAAATGTTCAAATCGAGTCCAATTTATAAAAGATTATTTGGTTGTATTTTACAGCTACGTCTATCTTCTCAGTTTGGATGTGTGTGTGTATATATATAGAGTCCGGCTACTATACTATTAATAGTACAAAACACTTGGTGCTATCAAGTTTTCTGCCGTTAAATCTACCATTTTGATAATTTTCACCCGTTAGATTATACTATTCAACTAACCACCCGCTCAACCCTAGATGGCCCATATCATCCTAACCACACATTTTTTAATTCAATGGCCAAAACTTGATAGCACCAATGACTTTGTGCTATTAATAGCATAGTGGCCTAGTTCTATATATATATATATATATATAATATATACTAATATATAAGAGAGAGAGAGAGGAGATGAGAGAGAGAGAGAACGAGAGAAGAGAGAGAGAGAAGAGAATTGAGCTAGAATATTTCTAAAAGCACAAAAGGTTGGTCTTTTAGATTTATATTTTTGGATGGAATGTTATAGCGATTAGGATGATATATCTTACTTGAGTTAGCGACGGTAGTTGAATAGTATTTGATAGAGGCTATTTGTAAAAAAAATATTTTGAGAGGGCCAAATGCAAAAAAAAAAAAACGTTTTAAATGTATTCTAACTCAACCTCTCTCTCTCTCTCTCTCTCTCTCCTCTCTCTCTCTCTCTCTCTCTCTCTCTATATATATATTATATAAAGTGTTGGCTACTATTCTATCGATAGTATCAAGTTCTTAATACTATCAAGTTTTCTGTTGTTTGATTTATCTTTGATCATTTCTACCATTACGTTGTGTATTCAACAGATCACCCATATTCACTCTAAGGGATCACTAATACATCCTAACCGCACATCCTTTCATCCAAAGTTCGAAAACTCGATAAGCACCAAGCGATCAGTATTATCAATAGTATAACAGCATAGTTTTATATGTATATTTAATTGGAACTAGGCTACTATATTATTGATAATACTAAGTAAATTGGTGCTATTAGGTTTTCGGATCCTTAATTAAAATAGTTGCGGTTAGATGCGTCTTCTATGAGTTGAGTGGATGGTTGGTTTTTGAACAGTTATAATAATGGTTTATCTGGAAATAATGAAAAAGGCAGATCTAACGGCGGAAAGCGCTTGAAGTGGCCCCAAGAGACTTGTACTACTGATAGCACCAAAGTATTTGATAGCGTGAGTTGATATATAGGGTGTCTTAACTTATAAATTATATTGATGGATGTGCATATGTTGATGGAAAATTATGTTTGCACCATTTTATAGTTACTAAACACGGTAATGAGTAAGATTATCTTAATGTAAGGTTGAAATAAACTTTTTTTGTTGTTTAAAGGTGATTAGTATAATAAGCTGTTGTTGACTAATGTACATATAATTCTATCTACTGCAGCCTGTATTTCATTTATAATTTCATCCTAAAATTAGATGCT
>NC_033624.1:329039-329749 GCF_001540865.1 Ananas comosus | reverse complement strand
TTTTTTTTTTTTTTTTTTTTTTTTTTTTTTTCACCCCCCACTTTAGACTCTTCTTTTTTGGGAGCGTTTACCAGCGTCGCCCCGCGTCGCGATCGCCGCCGCAGTCCCGGGACGCGGTTTCAAACACTCCACCCTTTACCACTTCGGCGGTACCCATCCGGCTTTGCTTACTCAAAAGTGTACCCCATAAACTACCCCAATGCACTCCAAACGCCAAATTGCACCTTCAAATGCTCGGGTTTAATAACTATTGAAATTGACCGTCCCTAGAGCAAGCGGCAAAGGGCTTGGTGATTGATACTCGAGACCTAAATTTAAATCCTAGTTGATTCACATTTTCAGCTAAGTTTATTTCTAAATAAAATAAACGAAACGGGTAGCGTGCTATCTATCTCTCAAAAAAAAATAATAATAATAACTATTGTAATTAATGCCTACATGGTAACTTAATCTGTAAACAGTTTAGCAAATTTTGATGTTAATGCCGAGTGGTTTTGTGTTTTCTATTTAAATGCCCTAAGATTACTATTTTTTTTTAAAAAAAACTAAGGTTGATTTTGAATTTGTTCCATATGATTTGCTCAAAACTCAATTTGAAGCTCAAATGTAAATACAAATGGTAACCTTTCGAGAGTTGAGTTTAGATCATAAACTAACCCGCTGGTAATCTAATGACATTAGTACAGCTATAAACCAACATTTGATTCAAA